>NC_080787.1:133024326-133324482 GCF_028018385.1 Neofelis nebulosa | reverse complement strand
TGACATTCCTGGGCCAGGGCTATGAAAAACATGTGTGTTTACCTAACAGTCACCAAGTCGGTTCCACGTTCATCTCCAAGAGAGTGGTTCAGTGATCTTCAGTACTCAACTTAACAGGGGATACAGACAGAACATGGGGTTTATGCCCCGACTCACCATTTTGCATTTTCTCTAACACTTAAGCCAGTGCCTGAGAGGACAGTGGTTCTGTTGGTTGGCTCTTCGGTCCAGAGAAGCTGACTCGGGTCTAAGGCAGGGGCGGGCAGGGCAGCTCCATCGCTGACCAGGACCACAGGCGTGTCTGGGGCAACAGTGCACTGCTCCTCGAGAGTACGTGGAGGGGCGGGGGGAGCAGGGGGTGAAGCCACAGGGGGTGGAGGCACTGCAGACTCGGGTTTGCCTGTGGTCTGCTCATCGGTCCCAGGGACGGTCTGCTCAGGTTTGAGACTCTCCACCCTCGTCTCGGAAGGGTCTCCTCTAAGGTCGGACGTGCCAGAAGTGGTTGCCTCTGAGGATGGTCGAGAGGTTGGCTGCTTGCCGGTTTTTTTCTTGCCCTTTGTGATTCCCACTGTCCCTGTTTTGCTAGAAAGTGTCTCCTTTGAAGCTCTAGGACGAGATGAGGTGGAGGAAGTCGATGGTGAAGCTGATGCTTTGGACCCAGTTGGTTTTTTTGAATGAGAGGAACCAGCTAAAATAGAGAGATTTTGCATTAAAAGTCAAAGAAGGCTTTTAAATAAACGAACGAGTTGCAATTGTCAAATCATGATGTTCTTCTCAAAATGTGAACATTTGTTGAATACAAGAAAATAGACTAATAATGATAAGTTTTACTTTCTGCCCCCTCCTTACCTCAAATCTAGGAGGGAGCCAGTGATGCTGAAGGCAAAACCCTAGGGGACAAGAGTCCTCTCCTAAGGAGACCAAGGAGTCCCTCTAGTTTTTTTTTTTAGCTGGGCCCAGCCAAAGGGAAATGCTCCTTGTCCCACAGGTCACCTGAATAAGCCCTTGTATGCTCCAAAGAAGGAACATTACAGTGTACAGAAGACAGACAACAGCTGTCTGGGTACAGACAGCTTGTACGCATCACAAATTATACATGTTCTGTGATGTCTATTTGGGAGTGGAGTGGCCCACATTCAGAAACAGCCCCAGTATGTGCCTCTAGCTCCTTTCTGGACCAGAAACAAATGTACTCAACTCCAAACTAGTTATCCCCATGGCTCCAGAGAGAGAAGCTGGCCAGGCTGGCCCACACCTCCGTCTACAGTGGTGATGGGGCAGAGTAAAAACATATGGCCACATATGAAAAACAAGTCCTCTTCAAAATATCAAAAGGCAGAAAAGATGGTTTTTTGCAAAAAAAAATGTCTAAATGGGGAGCATTCGAATAACGTGAAGAGAAAGAAGTGTCGTTCTCCGATCTTGTGACACTTTCACAAATCCAATCTTCCTTGCCACTTCTGTTCCTAGAAGGTCTTCACCGGAGGATGGTTGTGACCATTAGAAGGATAGTCTGCCTTTTGGATGGGACTGCCTTCAACCAAACCACTTTCAGGAAAACAAAGCTTAACTCTGCTTTTTTTGGGTATCATTTTGGGAGACACAGTCTTTTGTTTCATGACCTTTACTATCTATAAATTTCTCCTAATTGCTTCTTCCATTGTAATGTGATGTGTTCTTTTCCGTGAGGGGTTAAACTATTGTGCGTAGAACTATTAGAAAATACCTCCTTGTTAGCATTATGGAGCCCATCCACAACAGATGTGACTGTAACTTACCTTTATGCTTATAACTTTATTGAAGTTGGCTGGGAGGGTCAAGAGATAAAGAACAAATAAGGGAATAAACAATGAGATGTAAGATGTCATCAACTCCAATATACTTTAAAAAAGTGAGTTTCACTTGGTGACAAGATCCAGGCTTAAAAGAAACCTCTATTCCTTGGGGGCTTTATTATTTTAGATACACACAACTAGAATTCATACTACCCCAAGTCTGGGCATGCTAACACTACTTCTTTGAAGCTAACAATCTTCACTTCCTAATAAGACAAAGGTATTAAGCATATTTTTACTATCTAAGTCCATTCTAAATGTATTTTTCCCAACAAAGATCTAAGGATTTGATGTCTAAACATGTTCAATTTTCTTAGGTAAACCGAACAGAATCCATTTCACATATCAATGTGTATTATATAGATAGATAGATAGATAGATAGATATAAATATAGAGATAGATACCTCTTTCTCTCTCTATATATATAGATATATACACAGAGATATATATGTGTGTATATGTGTGTATATATATATATATATATATATATATATTTTTTTTTTTTTTTTTTTTTTTTTTTTTACAGAAACTTCTTTCTTTTGTAACAGCCAAGGTAACTTGAGCTGCACTTAAAGGAAAAGACAAGTTTTGCAATGCCTGGAGCAGAACTTCAAGTCACACTTTTCGAGATACTTCTTTATGTATCTTCTAAAATGACAAGACTTTGCTGAAATCAACCGTATTACATAAGTTACCCTGAATTAAGACTATGACTAAAAAAAGTAAAGCTATCTCTCCTCCGTTAAATACTTCTGTGTTTACACTGTATGTAACAATGAGAAAGAAAAAAATACCAGAGATATGACCTTATTTCACTCACCAAGCAGGTGAATGTGCTAAGCCAGTATCTGGTTATCTGGAGGTCTATACTAACTTAGGAATTGAAGAAGAATCTTAATTGATAGCTTTTACAAGAACTTAACTCATCTGACTACAAATCAAGAGTAGTATTTGGAGTCACTTTTCTGGAAGGCCAACAACATTATTCAAGTAAAACAAAGGTGCCATGTAGAAAACTCTAAAGGGTTACAAATGCAGTATCAGCTGGATTCTGAAGGAGTTTAATCAGCAGTTGATGAAAGTATCCTTGCACAACTGGCTTGTTGGTATAGTTCAGTGCAACTTCTGTCTCTCTGTGATGGCCTGAGAGAAGAGCAATGCTGTTATTCACACTATGGGCCAGTGGAACCTCTTTTAAAACAATGGATAATAATATGACTGTAGTATTCTCCTAGAAGATCAAGAATCTATAAATAAGCCTTCAAGTAAAATATCTGGAAATAAGTCAAAATCTCTCATGCAAGCTGTCCCCTGCCCTGGCATTAGTCACCAGCTTTCTTCTGAGAGAAGTAAGAGAGTGTCTAAGTCGAGTCAGTCGTGAGCTGCTACCACATGGGGCACAAGAAATGGGAAAGTCTGTGCAATTCCCCAGCATGGGGTGATTTGGGCTTTTCTTTAAGAAGTGGACCACTGCCTGCCTCATTTCAAGCACTGCTTGCAGGGTTTGCAAGGTAGTCTGGGAAACACAGAGATACCAACAAGAATGGACGCTGACCTGGGAAGGGCAGCTGGTGCCTGAGGAAATGGCCCATAGGCACTGTGAGCACAATGTTCTGAGACATATCATTTCAGAGCTTTTTAGCAAACACTCAGACACTCAAGGTCAAAGGCTGAAGAGAGGAGCACAGGTAGAGAAATACCTATTTGTATTTGGAGTTCCGTTATACTGTCAACTAAGCCCTTCTCCGCATTTGAGCATCATGGGTATAAACGATGGAGGGAAAAAGATCAATACGAAGGCATATTCTGGTAGCCAATGGCAAGAAAGCTGCTGCTGATTTTAAGGAAAATAAGGTTTGCTACCACAGGAGAATTTTTTGCATGTTAATGGGAAAGCCCATTTAGCGTGTATACTTTGATGACTGTCCTTTTTAAAGCTGGTGGACCTGGAAGCTTCTTTATTCTACTTCATGGGAAAACTGGGAGCACCACTTTGCATTAAGCGTCTCTGATTTGAACGGAAAGTGGGACACACATTACAAGCAGTTACCGTAGGTCCCCCAAACCACCTCTGGCAGTGTGCTCTAGTGACTTGTAAATGGACTTCTAGGACGCTGTTGCTTCCAATACACTGAAGTCTGGAAAACAGCGTGGAGGGTGGACACTGAGCCTGTGGCTCTCAACTCCATTGAAATGGCTGTGACTGCACCGTAGAGGGTGGTGGCGTGGGGCTGACCTGATAGGATCCTTCGGCATTTGTCAGTAGAGAAATGACTGTGTGTGCGGAAAGACTTAAGATACTAAGAGCCAGCAGAAACGTCAAAGATGTAAGTGTCGTATTCTTCTGTGCAACTTAAGATAATTTGGAAGGAAAACTCAAGCCAAAAGGCCACCCAGAAACTGAAATAGGCAGAAGGCCAGTCGGTGTGTACATAATGCACTATCAGATCATGGCCATTCATCAGGCATATGACGCCCTGAATTCTTGCACTCGTTCTTACACAGAGAGTGGATAGTTAGGGTGAAAGAGGTCTCTTCACCCAAAAAGTAATGAGGTCAACTAATCAACTGGTTGACTTTCCTTTGGTAGAGACGGCAACAAAGGAACCTCCTGTGTACTGTCTATGTCAAAACTAAATCCACCGGTGTTACATTCTAAGACACCAGACACCGAAAAGTCCATCATTTCTAGAAGCAATCAGCCCCACCCAGAGCCAAACACCCTAGACTCCAGCCCCCAGGGGGCATACTCACCAGCCTCTCGGGTCGTGTTTCGGCTTGCTGGCTTGGGTGGAGGGACGGGGGCCTGCTTACCAGGAGCCTTGGTAATTTTTTTAATAGGAGGCACTTCGTCACCCTTGGGGCTTACCCCAGCAGCAGCCCCTTTTGGAGGCCCCGGTGTTTTTTTGGGCTTAGGTTTGGGTTTAGGCTTAGGAAGAGCTGGAGGAGGTGGAGCAGGAGCCGGTGTTTCAGGGTGGTTTTCAGTGTTCTCTATAAATGAGAAAGTGAACAGAAGCACACTGATACAGACAGACACCACATAAACGGAAGGAGCAAGACATATGGCGACAGTGATACAAACACGCGGCTGCTTGGCCCTTGGGAACCAGTGTGGGTTCTACACCAGGGGGGGCACAGCTGGGGGGGAAAACGGACCAAAGGTACCAAGGCCGAAAGCCAAACTGGGGCGCACTGCCTGCGTACATATACCATTCCTGTGATAAAACAGGTTGCCCAAGTTACTCTGATGAAGTTGTGCTGAGGAGGAGCCCCCATGTCCACTGCCAGGGGCTGACACCTGCCGTGACACCGGAGGCTGCCGGGTGAGGATAGGAGGCTGGGTGGGCAGGAGGGCTCAATTGAAACTTAACAAAACGGAAGGGCACCTGGGTGTGGCTGGTTAGCCCACTGCATGTGACGCCAGGGGGCTGACAGCGAGGCAATGACTGGACTCCACGACCTTCATACCCTCTGAGGAGAGACCTTCTCTCAGGAGAACTCACACCCTCAACCAGAAAGGGATATGAGCGCTGTCTCATTGTGGTCAAACATCAGTAATTTTCTAAGCTAAGGGAGACACTGTAGAATCCTTTCCTGTAGAATCCACAATCCTGTGCTTGTGGAGAAGCACAACGCACTGAAGAATACACTACTTTCTACTATTAAAATACTCTCAAGCTCTCCCAGGAACACAATTCCCGTTTTTCAGTAACTTCCTCTGACCTTTTCAAACAGTGTCACAACTACAGGTACAGAGGGCACAGAATCCCCCCAAATATCAAATTTGTTTTGACATGTAAACACAGGTAACAATTTTGAAAAGACAAAGGTTGGAATCCATTAAACGATAATTCATACCTAAGAACAGAAGCCTCTCACAAGATTTTGCCTAACTGGAAGAGAAACGGTCTGAGTCTCTCATTATCAAAAGTGGATGCTGGGTGTTCATTCATGTACTCACGTCTGTATTGTTTCTAATAGTGGCTGACTGAAATTAAAATAAATTAAAATACAGTTCTGGTCCAAAGAGCTAAGCAGCATTTCTTTAAAAATGAAACACAATTAAAAAAAAAAAAAGACAGTATTAAGACAAGACCAAGCCTTTACTGGATATAGCCTCCCATTATTGAATGACCAAGAAAGGGCTTTGATATTAGAATGCATCCTATTTTATTATGATCTCTTTTGTTTCATTTCTCATTCTCGTGAGTAAAAACTGAGAATTCCCCCCATTTTTTGGACTACATCCCATCCATCCACATATATAACCGCCATAAGAATGATTAAAAAAATTTTATATATATATTTTTTATATATATTTATATATATATATTATATATATATATAAATATATATGTATTTTATATATATATATGCATGTATATTATATATATACATACATATATATATATATATATATATATATATATATATATATATATAAAGAGGGGCACCTGGGTGGCTCAGTCGGTTGAGCGTCTGACTTCAGCTCAGGTCATGATCTTACAGTTCGTGAGTTCGAGCCCCGCACTGGGCTCGCTGCTGTCAGTGTGGAGCCTACTTCGGATCCTTTGTCTCCCTCTCTCTCTGCCCCTCCCCGCTTGCACTCTCTCTCTCAAAAATAAATGAATTATTTTTAAAAAAATTAAAAAAAAAAAGAATGATTCGAGTTATAGTAGTTGATCAATAAAGCTTTTATTTTATCTTCTCCCAGCCATGAAACCTACCACAGTCCCCTCCTGCCACTGAACTTTTCTTATATTTATAGTCTGAGCTACTTACTCAGTATTTACCAGAGGCTACTTTGTATGTGTGTCTTTGTGTTGTATGTACATTGTATCTTTCTAGCTAAATAGTGACTCTCTTAACCTACCTGGTCTGAAGCAGAAGGCCACTTACTCACAAAAGTCAGAGTCAAGAACAATACAAGTTGATGGTACACGCAAATCACTTCATTTCAACATAAAACATATAAATCTATGTTGACTTGTGATGTGGGGCAAAGGCCTACTCTTTACATACTTCTTGAGATTATTCTTTGTAAGATTAGACAGCTGCATAACGCACAGAGATCAAGTCCTCTCCACGGTGAGAGCCCATGAACTCACTCATCTCCAGCACCGGGCATCTCCATTCTCTCTCACGCTATAAACCTTCACAGCTCTTCGCCTGTCCACACGGGCCTATCGCCGGAGATCTGACTTCTTTCTGCCTAAGGTTTCAAATTCT
Organism: Neofelis nebulosa; assembly: GCF_028018385.1. NCBI lineage: Eukaryota > Metazoa > Chordata > Mammalia > Carnivora > Felidae > Neofelis > Neofelis nebulosa. Next base: position 133,317,417 of record NC_080787.1, on the reverse strand, counting down.
AAAGCTGTGCCCCGAAGAATGCGGTTTCTGGGTTTGGGAGGGAGGAGATGGTCACTCTGCGACAGCTGGGAGTGACAATCCCACCTAGGCTGAAAGTGAACCCGCTGAATGCGAGCTCTTCGTGTTCGTGGACAAGCACCGTCCACACCTCTGTCCTCTGTGGACTCTGCCAATGCTCTGTACGTGTTTGCCAGAGGGCCAATATTTATGTCTGGTCTGTGGAGAACCCTAAGTGGGGTGTATGTCTGTATGCAAACTGTATGCTCTTCTGACTGAACTGAAAATTCGTTTTGTCTAAAATGTCATATCCCTTGGGACACCTGGATGGCTCAATCGGTTAAGCATCTGACTTCAGCTCAGGTCACGATCTCGCGGTTCGTGAGTTCAAGTCCTGCGTCGGGCTCTGTGCTGACAGCTCAGAGCCTGGAGCCTGCTTCGGATGCTGTGTCTCCCTCTCCCTGCCCCTCCCTCACTCGCTCTCATTTAAACATTGGATAAATTTATCCATTTAAACATTGGATAAATTCGTTTCATGTGAAAGCAAAGGGAGCATTTTATCCCCCAAAAAGGAATTAAGAACAGCCAAAGGGTGAATTAAGGACATGGGATCGTGGATTTGCATGACAGTGAGACCATGAAAGGAGCAGAAGGAAAAGGGAATCTTGGGTTGTTGTTTGGAATTAAATGCTATCTTTCCAGAGAAATAAATGGTGATCTTGGTGTATGAGGTATTTTCTATTTAACGTAATACTCTGTAACGTGAGTCATGAGTGACGTTCTTTTTTACTCGCAGGAAGCAGCTTCCACACCAAATGCTTCCCCCCACTTTCAGTGTGGCTCTGGAAGGTGCACCATCCACACTGTGAGAGGGAGGCTTTGCTGCCTTATTAGTGATATGGCAGCATGTCCAGCATTTATTTCTATCTCTTTCAGTACAGACTAGCTAAGCAAGACGCTATCTTGGACCTTATTTGACCAAAAAGAACTGAATGTACTAATTCTAAGTACAGAATAAGGAAGCAAACACACTCTCAAACATCCGTGGACCTAGGACTATGAGGTCTGCCATCTGTTTAGAACATCAGGACCTGCTGGCTTAATTAACATAAAACTGTCAGCAACACTTTATTAGGTTGATAAGGGAAACACTTCCTTTGAAGTTAGGCCAGCCCAATGACTGACGTGCCACACGGACCAGACAAACACTAATGATGGACTGTTCCATAATGACGGGTGTGATTTTTCTTTTTTTTAAGGGTGTGATTCTTGAATGTGAAAAGACTGTATCAGGGACAAACCACAGATGGATTTGAAATTCAACAGTTTGGTGAGACAGGACAGTTGGACTTAAAAAAAAAAAAATCACTATTTGCATGAATACTTTCAAATTAATCCCCTTGAAATCTATGTAGGTCTGTTTTCTCTTTATGTTCCAGGGATATTATCATTAAAAATATTAATTTCTTATAGTCAGTACTTGTAAGTTTAACCAGAGTCTTTCAAGGAGCAGGACTAAGGAAAGCCCCTGAATACTATGCTTAATATTGAATAAAGCAAAACAATAAATTTCTAACAGATTGTTAATAGGGCTTCTAAAACTTCTGCAGGCTAATTAAATGCAAACAAGGGGTTATGGACTTTCAGAGAAAGTAATTTTAAATTACAATATCTGTCAAATGCCCTTTTGTTTCTTTGTTTTTGTTCTTTTGTCTTTGAAGGATTTGGGTCAAGAACAGAGGAAGAGAAGTTTGCTTTCAGCGGTTTCTAAGAATTCTCAAAATGCCTACAGAACTTAAACTAGGTCTGACAAGTTTTGCCATTCAACTCATAGGCAGACATTATAGAACAGGAAACAGTCTGTCTCCTAAGGATTCATTTCTATGCTGCATGGAATCATCTAGAATCAGTGACCAGGAACTTGTGAATGTCTTGAGGGGTCCTTGATAGACATATATTTTGCTGGTATCTTAACTGACCATAGCATATTCACTCTAGAAACCAAGGTCTTTAAAGAAGCCTTCAGAGAATAGCATAATTGCCCCTGGCATGTTTTGAAATTTCCAATTGCACAGACAAATCATAAAGCAGGTTTCTGTGGTTAATACAGTAACCACAGTCCCTAGCATCTCTGGGAACTATTCCTGGGTCTCTCTCAGACATGTCTAGAACCTCAACTAGGACCTACAACATTAAGTATCTGGATGCCACCAGCCAAGCTCCTACTAATGGAGACAGTGCTATGCTGAAACATCTTGGTTTTGATGTCCTACCATGCTGACATGCTCACAGGGGTCAGTTCTAACCAGTAAAAAAGATATTCAGATTGATACCATTTTTTCTAAAAAAAAAAAATAATAATAATAAACATAATACTGACATGAAGTTTCTGAGGGGGCGTCTGGATGGCTCGGTTGGTTAAGCATCCGACTCTTGATTTTCAGCTCAGGTCATGATCTCATGGTTCATGCAATCAAGCCCCACGTCAGCTCTGTGCTAACAGTGGAGAGACCCTGCTTGGGATTCTCTCTCTCTCTCTCTCTCTCTCTCTCTCTCTCTCTCTCCCCCTCTCTCTGCCCCTGCTCCGCTTGTGTGCTCCCTCTCTCAAAATAAATAAACTTAAAAAAAAAAAAAAAAAGCTTCCAAGGAAAGGGTAACATTCCCAGATATGGGGCGCCTGGGTGGTTCAGTCGGTTAAGCATCTGACTTTGGCTCACATCATGATCTCATGGTTTGAGGGGGTTGAGCCCTACATTGGGCTCTGTGCTGACAGCTCAGAGCCTGGATCCTACTTCAGATTTTATGTCTCCCTCTCTCTCTGCCCCTCCCCCACTCATACTCTGTCTCTTTCAAAAATAAACATTAAAAAAAAATTCCCAGCTCTCTAATGATTGAAGAGAATATCCCTTCTGATTATTACTGTTAATTAATGCTTAATTGATTGTTAATTAATTAAATAAAAAAATAAATAACGATGTGCTTACAAAATGGACGCATCTACCTAAGAAAATCATCCTATTTCTCTTCACTAGTTATAATTTCGCTCTTCTTTGTATTTGCAAACCTGCTCTCTCTCTAACTGGTCCTAACCTAAGAACCACTGTTTGGAGCCTACGACCTGATTCTCAATATTGAGCTGTATTGAAACAAAAGAATAGGGGGTTTCTCTTGATTTTACCTTTCTTATCTTCTGCCTTTTCCTCCAGAGGTGGTGCTTTTTCAGCTACACAGCCATTACCTTCTTCAGATTTTACTACATTTTCCTCTCGGGTAGATTCCTCTCCGATGGGTATCATGTGCCCGTTTGAATTTTCAAAGTTAACTGCTACATCTCCATCTAAAATGGGGAAAGAAACACCTAGATGTCTAACTTGATGGTTTTCTTAAAACCCAGTTTTCCAGTTATTAGGACTATAGGGTTTGGGTTCATGTATCAGGCCCTGGGAACCAAATACATCCTGTATTGTTTCACCATGTTTTACTGAACATTTCATTCAAACAAAAAGAGCTAGGAAATCCTTAGTCTTGGGGGAAAAACAGTAATGGTGGGGATATCCACGTGCCCTTTTAGGACAGTAGAAATTATTATCCTAATTATGAAATATCCCAGGGCAGCACAGCCCTTCTCTTCTTGCGTTTGGTTTTGTTGAAGTCAGGACTTAGGAGTCTCTGTCATTCAGACACTGAACGGTAAAAGGAGAAATCTGAAAAATGGAATAAACATTTTAACAAGCACTAAAAACACAGGTGAGTATAAGTACACAAATAACATGAAATGTAGTTACACATACAAATGATAAGAGGGATAATATGAAATTTTCCAACTGCCACTGTCTCCAGATTGTTGCATCTATGATATGCTAACTTTACATAGAAAGATAACTGCCACTCTGTATTCAGGAAAAGCTAGTAGTGAGGCTAATTTTGTTTTCATTTTCTTACTTATGGAAGTATTAAAATGTATTCAGATCATTGTCACATATAACTGACCAAAAGCCTTTAATGTGACCTAATAATAATTTGAAAACATTAGGGGGAAAAACATGTAATTAAAAGAAAAAGTAATTGCAGAGGAACTTTTTAAAAATCACAACTGAAAATAAAATTTGCAATATGTTATCTAAATCAGAAATAACTAATTTTAATCCCTGAACTTTCATAATTTTTAGAAGCCTCAAAAGTGAATAAGATTTTGCATAAACTCTTAACTCAGTGATACTTGAAAAGATTAACCTTAGGTCATATATGGAACATTTGAAGAGGCTTTGCTACCATTGTAAAAGTAATAATAATAATAATAATAATAATAATAATAAAGTTGAAGTTTTGACTTTGCAAACTTGAAGAAATGCATGATTACAGCTATTCTTATGCAGTTTTTTATTAATCTTATTTTGGCAATCGTTACAAATAAAACAGAGATCATCTCTCAAATTTTCATTAAATATGACTGAACTGCTTTGGCTCAACAATAAAATCCATTGGCCTTCTCCACAAAAACAGGCATGACATTTTAATAAGAAAAATACATATCATGGAATTATGTCATGCTCAAAATGAAAACGAAATTGTTGCTTAAGCCATATAACTTCCAAGTACCTATAATCTGGTTCCTGTATAAAAGTAAAATAGACAATAATTGAAGGTAATGCCATTGCAAATAAACCTTAACTATTTCAATAAAATTAAGGTAATACTTTTCGAAGAGTATAGGTCAAACCAAAATGAAACCAAAAGACTCTTCATTCTTATTATTAGATCCCAAGGAATTCACTATTAAAAACAAGGGAGGGGAGACATAATGTAATGTCCAGGTATTAGACACAGGAAAACCAAAAACTAATGCAAGAATGGAAAATTCCAAACAAAGTAGAAAACCACTTCTTTATATAAAAAAAACCTCAATTTTTAGGCAACCCAAATATAAATTTACCTTTGAGTTCTCTGGCTTTAGTTGATAACAAAAATATGCTGAAGTTATGTTAATGAACATTTAATTCTGTTTCAACCCTTATTAAGCTAGAATTCTGTAGTAGGTTAAAGAACCGATTTTTTAAAATCTAGAACAAAAAAGCTAGAGAGAAAATTAATAGTCAAGGTGCAATAAGAAATTGGATTATCACATAAAGTCAACAAAGTGGAAAGATACTTACTTTGAGGTATGAAATAAAGCTAGCGCATATGAAAATAACTGTAGAAAAAGGAGACACATATGTGATAAATACAGAATTCAAGAATAAAACACAGTAGAGATGAAGTTATTAATAACTAATTGGCGTGTGTATTGAAAAAGTTTTCTAGTTTTGTACGTTATTGTAGAGTTAGAATAAGTTAAGTCCTTGATACAGTTTATGTATGTAAGTAAAACACACACACACGTGCTGGCAAAGGACAGCAGGGAAAGACGCTGGTGTTATAGCAATAAGAGCATTCGTGTGCAAAGGCAAAAGGCAACTCAAAAAAGGTTGTAAGCTTAAAGTGAACCAAGAGATACACAGACGTCTGGGGGCTTTACCTCCTTCTGCTCAAACAAGTGTATCTGGGATATAGTTCACAGAGAAACAGAGATAAGGAGAAGGCTGTGAGACCAAAAGGTGAGTGACTCATCAGAAGGTTAAAAAGTACACCACAGGAGAGAAAGAAAGGAGGCTGGAAGGCAGGCAGAAACATCTCCTTGCCCTCGTGTTAAAGCTACGGGGAGAGATGGAAGGAAAGAACCAGAAATAAGGAAGGAACTTGGACTAGACCTTGGAATTCTCAGGAGAGAAGGCCAATTGTTGAACTTTTAGCTGGAAGTTAGATCTGACTGTAAAAAAGATCATCTAAAAGGAATAATAATAATAACAATATAGCTGAGAGTGAGGGTGTGGGGTGGTGTGGGGTGGGGTGGGGTGTGGTGGGATGGGTCAAACCTAGGGGAGCTGGAGGGATTCTAAAAGCCTATCTGGCTCACTGAATAAAGGGCAAAATTGACAGTAAGTGTCAAGAGAGCTGAGGCAAGGTCAAGCAGATCGAGGCAAAGAATGAATCTTCACTGGTAGAAGACAGGAGGCTGTCACCAAGCACAGCAGCTTCCAGTCTCTGGCTAGAGCTGAAAACAGACCGAAACTCTCAAGATAATTGTTTTTGGAAAAATGACAGAAAACTCTTTTTTCCAGCCCTTGGTTGAAAAGGGGAAAAGACTGTTTACTACAGGCATCACCAGGAACTTTCAAGGTTTAGGTCATTTCTATAGGTCCACTTAGGGGCCACGAAAAAGGCAGAAAGTACAATTCAGTAACTTATGGCTTCCCAAACATTAAACCTATTACAGTACGTTTAGGTGAAAAATTGTTTTTCTTCTTTTATGTTTTAAAACTTGTAATGTTCAGTTCACAAAAGTTACAAAAAGGTCAACCAGTGTCCGATTTCTGGGAAATAAGTATATGATATCATAAGCGATCAAGTACATAGTTTAACAGATTAGGCAGAGCAAAAACCAATCAACACTAAGGATTTCTTTAAACTGGCCATTGCCACTTGTTTTTAGAAAAAGTAAACTTTTTTCTAGCTATGATTTTTTTAATCAGATAAAAAAAAGGGGGGTCTTTATATCTGTCTTTCATACTCGGTAACAGTTTCATCATAAATTTTTCCATTTTTCCTTTCTTTAAAAAATTTCCAAATTGGGGTGCCTGGGTGGCTTAGTCGGTTAAGCATCTGACTTCAGCTCAGGTCACGATCTCACAGTTTGTGGGTTTGAGCCCCGCATCAGGCTCTGTGCTGACAGCTCAGAGCCTGGAGCCTGCTTCGGAATCTGTGTCTCTCTCTCTCTGCCCCTCCCCTGCTTGTACTCTGTCTCTGTCTCTCTCTCAAAAATAAATAAAGATTAAAAAAAACCCTTTTTTTTTAAATTTCCAAATAAACGATACCAAACAATTACACTGGCCAACCCCAGAAAGGGTATTACTCTCCCCAGAAAGGGGATTGATTGCTCAGTGGATTTGTAATTTTTCTCCTGCCTCCCAAGAGATTAGAGGGGAGACAGATTTTAACATTTCAAGTCTACCTTCAACTGACAATAAGTTAGGGATGTGCATTTTTTTTTTAAGCCCCAGACAGGAAATAAATAGCTTCCTAGTAATGGAAAACTAGAGAAGACATAAAATTCATTCATAAAACAGAATGAGAAAAGTATAATAGGTCAGAGATTGAAATCAAATGCCTAAAACTGTGAGGGCTCAAGAAAAATGGTATTATTCATTCCAGACTTTTCCCTACATTCTTTGAAGCAGGAGTCAAATAGTAAAGCATTCCCTAGCCCTGTTCAGGAATTATTCAGATGTTGGAAAAAGTGTGTCATTTGGGTTTATAAATAGTGAATTCCAAAAGATGTTCTCTGCAAGGCACATTTATCAGAAAAAGAGAAGTAGTATGATTTCAATTCCAAATTAATAATACTTTGTTTCATAAAAGTACAGTAATACAACTTTAGCCCAGTAAATATCCAGGGGGTGGGGCAAGGGAAGGCATGAGGTAAATCAACAATTTTGCAACAAAAATTCCCTTTAGTTTTAATAGTAGTGGGAGCAATGAAAATTGTTTGGCATTACTTATTTGGAGAAATAATCAATCTCGGTGTCTTCTTCTGAGGGTCTATCTTGGTTTGTAGCTAATCCTTGTCTTTTTGAGCAAGACTCCCTCTTGGGAGGGTAATAAAAAGGGGCAGGGGAAGATTAGGGGCAGGGGAAAAATACTTGGAAATAGTAATTGTTAGTGAAAAGGTGAAAGACAATTAGATTCAAAGAAATGAAAAGAGCACAACGGTAGGAAAATTACTTGAGAGAATGCATAAAGCAGATTAATTTGTCTATTCATGCCTTACTGATCGAACATTTGAATGTATTATAGAGAATAAAGGACAAGAGGTACATTGACATTTCTTTTCTCTCTCTTTTTCTTTTACTGGTAGATTGAAGAAACCCAAAGGCACCAGCCAAGCTAAAACTCTGCATTTACTCAAACAATTGAGATAACTTGTATAGAAAGACTGAAGCTCAAGAAAAGAAGAGGGGTCATATAAGCATTTGTATCTTATCTGTATCTTCAGCCAGTTCACCTTTGGAGAGCTTTAGGGTTAGTGACGTACGGTGAAGGACTCACCAAGAAGGTCATTGAATTTCTTTTCTAGAATACCTTCGATCCTCTGCAGCCCACAAAGGCATTCTGAATTAAAGCAAGATTCTCAGAGGGCCGTACTCACTGCTTTATCTCCCAAAGACCATGATCATCTTAAATTTCAAAAGAAAATGAAAGAAAGACCAAAGAATGAGGGATCAAGTTACTTTAAATGTATGATTAATTTCCTCACCTTGATCAGGCAACTCCTTAAGAACGCCCCTTCTTATCAGCTCCTCTCTACTTTGTCTTGTGGATATCTTCCTTTCTAATACTTTTAAAGAGAATAAGCATAAGTAAGAATCAAGTCATTGCTTAAAATAATTATGAAAAACATTGCAAGTAGAATCGAACACATTTATTCTGTTCACTTGAAGGCTCAAACCCCAGTGTTTCTAGTCGTCTCGGAAAACATGTGGTTGGAGTCAGTATCATTAGGACAAAGGCAAAGGACTGCAGCCCATGCTCTGAAACCCAGCCCCTGGGCCTGGTCCTTCAAATGACGATGTTTGGCCAAGAATCCAGACACATGATTTCCTATCAACTAAAGAGCACACAGTTTGCAATATTCCTTTTTTTAGGCATTCTAAAACCGGCTTCTGTGAATATGCAATGTATGTAAAGGATATGTATGCTTACATGTAAACCAAACAAACAAACAAACAAACACTCAGTAAATATTCAGGTAATTCATCTGAATCCCAGTGAAAAAGGACTACTCTTCCTCCTGCCATCTATCACAAAAGTCCAACACATCAGATCTCTGTGACTCATTTCCTTGCCATACTCAAAAGGTCTAGCATGTTCCAGTATATCCCCTGACAAACCCCAAGTCTTAAGAGGATGGAATGAATTCATGCTTTCACAGGCATGTAAAGGGGTGGGGATCTCAACACTGCCTCTTCCTTCTGGAAGAATTTAAATTCCTGTTACAACTTCAGAGTGGAGGAGCTCAGGGTGGGACTTTAATAGTATTCACTTTATGTGTATATAATATTAGTTTCCTGAACCCTGCAGGTCTGACTCTACTCCCCACTTTGAGGGGCCAAAGAGGTGTGTAAAATTAATACAGAGTCACGTCACCTACTAATCCTCTGAGCCGACATTCTCTGACGTGTGTTCTTATACAAGTCTCTTCCCTCTAGATGCCCTGTTAGAAAAAGCATCTTGACACAGAAAAAGGGGCCACAGAAAGGGCAATTTAGGTAGAAGGAAAGGTATGTTGGTGGAGACTGGGTAGCCACAGCAGGACTGGATTCTGTTTCCCCCTAAAATTCCTATTCCTGGCCTCAAAATTTGCAAATCCTGGAACCACATGAACAACATCATTTCAAGACCCAAACTAAACCCCATTACTGCAAGCCCTACTCTGACACCCAGAAACAGAACTCGTACTAACACTAAGCACATGTTTTCTGGGGGTGCCCCAGGTGGCCTGAAGTAAGGACACTTTGAAGACAGAGAAGGGAAGGGAGAGGTGTGTCTTGGGCCAAGAGCTTTGGGCCAAGCACCTGCACGTCCTCAGTAAGTGTTTGGTAATGGCATGAGTCCCAGAATACCAACACTTAGTCTCTCTTGAAGAAACTGAAATATTTTTTACCTTTTCTGATAACCATTAATTGTGTATTCCTCTTTAATCCTGGTATTTGTCTTTTATCCTGACCTTTATCGTGACAAAGGTCAGAGTAAAATTTGATATTTAACACAGATTTCATATGACAACTCCGACGAAATCTGTTTCCTCCTTCTTAGAGACCTGAATTCATTTTTATTTTATTTACCGCATATGTGCCCTTTGTTCCTGGTTTTGTCAAACATAGTTTTGGATAGAATCAGAATATAAACAAACAAGACAATGAATAAATGAATGAGTGAATGAACAAATGGTCAAAAAAATAATCACGAACATCTTATTGGTTCCAGTGGAGACACACACACACACAACTTCCCGTCTTCCTTTAGATTACCACCCACCGTCACTCTCCACCCTCTTCCAGAAGCAAGTAACAACAGCGCCCGCGAATGTTGGTCATTTCAACGGACAAAGTTAACTGGGTGGGGGAAGGGGGGGGGCAGCCAGAGCTGTTCTTTGATGGGAGTTCTTTTATGTAAAAAGAGTGCTGTTATTTCAGTACAGCTTCGATTTGTTCAGGCTTTTGTCAATGAGAACTCCTGTCAGCACAGGAAGCCAAACAACACCCACAATGACACCATGGGGCACTGCAAAGACAGTGCAGGTGGTTCAGAAGGACCCTGACCACTGTGGTTCCCCAAGGATTGTACAAACCCATTCATGCTTGACTGGGGCTCTGAGGAGACCCGGGCCCGAGACAGATGGGGGCAGAAGACGGATGGGGCTAAATTTGTCCAGGGAAGTGACAACAGGACTTGAGGTGGGATAAGACCATAGAATGGGGAACAGATGCCAAGTTCAGGCAGCCGCACCGGGGTCTGGGCTGCTGGTCGACCTCTTTGGACCGCAGGACGCTCCTGCTGCTTGCCCCGGCCCCCAGGCCTGGAGGTGGGCCCAAGGATTCCAAGCTTGAGGACACAGGTGGCAAATGCAAGAGCAGGTGCCATTAGCCACATTCTGAGGGGCCAAATGCAGTCGATTCAGAACATGGTCCTTGTGGCTGTCTGCCCCTTCACCTTAGGAAACAACTTTTCATTGTTTGCTGTTTCTGCAGAGTGATCTAAAACATGAAGGGGTTGTCAGGGGTCCTGGATTCTAGTCCCAGAACTTCCACAATGAGTTCTGTGAGCTGTCTCTTCAGGTTCCAGTGCCTCTGATCTGTTATCTGTAAACTGAGGGACGCGATTCAGTGATCGCTAACGGACAACTCATCCAGCTCAAATGTTGTGTGATCCAGTATCATTAATCAAAGCCATTCTGTAATCACTGCTTTGGGCGCCTTTAAAAGCTTTCACTCTTGTACTGAAAGATCGTCTGAGAGCCCAAACCTATCTTTTGTTTCTGCCTTTCCATTATGGATCCCTGAGGATGCTTCAGTTTTAAGTTTTAAGCTTTCTGTTGCTTTAGTTCTAATTTAATCTCAGTTAAAAATCCCTCATCTTTCTTCCTTGCAAATTCTGGAGCTTTGAAGCAGCTTGGCTTCCTTCCAGGAACTGAAACCGACAGCTTTGTTCTTTGCTTTACCTCTTATAAACGGGCCCTGATAGGAAAACGTCTTGGCAATTTGTTTGGTCTTTGGCTGAGCGGATTTTTAACACGTAGTGCAGATAGCTGTGTACGGGGCCAGTGAGAACACACTGCAGGCGACTGAGCATGGAAAGTATGTTGCTGGGGCACAAAGTTCCAACCACTGCTCTCCCAGAAGAACAAGTATCACACTCTTCATCTTTTAAAATATTTGCCTCATGTTTATATAATGTCTGTATGTTTGCAAAGCACATTCACTGGACACTTTTTCATAGGCTTGGAAGCGTTCTGCATCGGAATGAGTCTGAGAGGTCACTCCCGTCCAACATGCCGCCCAAAGCAGGAGCCATTTCAGGAACATTCCTGAGATGTGCTCACCTGCTGAAAACATTCAGAGGCAGGATGGCCCTCTCCAGGCATCTGTCACCCTCGTTCTTAGGAAGATATTCCTCATAAGGAGTCAGAATCCCACTCCCTGTAATTTTACACGTTCATCAAACCCGTGCTCCCCATAGCTCTAAAGTAAGCCATCCGTGATGGGAAAATAGTCTGAGTTACCTTTGTGTTCACTGAGAGCAAAGTGGGTTGTTGAAGCCTCCTAGAACCTGATGCCTAGTATAGTATCCAACCAGCTGTTCTTTGACTCTGAAGTTCACACTAATCTGTGCAACGATAGCAATAATGTTGGGGGCCTCACAAATACTGCTGGGGAAGAGATTTAGCAGGGAGGTCAGATCATTGGATGCAGTAGCTAGGTCTCTCCATGAAAAGTATGGTTACCAGGTGAGTAAACAGCTCATGGTTACTTACTTTTATCCCAATTAAAAAAGCGTGTGTGGTTTTTTTATGAAGATCAAAGCAAACCCAAGGCTTCTGTTTTGCTCTCTGGATTGGGTGAATTCAAGTTCTGACAGTTCAATTCTGGTTACAACAGCACACGCTTTGCTAAGCGAAGGATGCACTGTGCCCCATTTTCCTGCCTTCACGCTTATACTCTGGTGCTACAAGTATTTGAAGAGGACCGATCTTCCAAAAACATCCAATGGCTGTCCATCCATCTCACTTTGAATTCTCTCTCTACTCCTTGGCATGGTCTCCACCATGCCCCCCAGAGGCTGCCCCCCCCCCACATGATGCCTCCCCGCCACCCCCCCCATGGGATCCTTTCGTCACCTCTCCCTCCTGGCTCTTTCTGCTCCAGCCCCTCCAGCCCTGCTTCTTGTCACCTGATGCAAGCAGCAAGCTCCTGCATGGTGGCCTCTGTCCTTACAGGATGGGATTTCCCCAGACCCCCACACGGCTCATTCCATCACTTCCTTCGAGTCTTTGCTCAAATGTCACCTTATCAGAAATCCCTCCATCGCACAGCCGTGGAATAGCTTGTTCGTCTTCTCGCCTCTGTCTACCTTATCCTGCACAGTATGTCCCCCCCTCCTGAAATGGGACCCACTCTTTAAATGGAGTTTCGATGAGAACCAAAGCTCTTGTTTTGTTTACTGCTGTTTTTCCAACAGTGCCTCGCAGGTTGTTGGAACTCAGAAAACATGTGCATTTGTTGCATAAATGAATAAAAGAAAATAGGCTAAAAATGCTAACAGTGCCCCTTCCCCCCCTCCAGTCTAAGAGAAAGCAAACGAGGCTTGTGGCAAAACTCTACGAACAGGAGTCTTCTGTTTTCTGCCCCCTCTGCTACTTGGCTGGGCCCTCCAAAGGGAAAATCCTGAGCTGTCTGTCCTATGGCTCATCTGAAAAAGTCTCTGTGTGCTCTGAAGAAGGAAGGCTGTAGTGTGAGGAGGACAGACGGCAGCCAACTAACAGGATGTAGCACACGACCGGGCTCATCATAAATTTTAAATGATTTATGATGTCCTTCTGGGCATGAAGCCTGCATTCAGGAGAGGAGGCCGGGGCACATGCTACCAGCTCCTTGCTGTGGACGCTCGGCCAGGATTTTAAATTACTCTGGAAGTATCTGGGAGAGTAAATCTTGTAGTCAACAAGCCACTTGTGTTTTCTTCTGGCGAGGAAAGAGAGTCCTAATTCTCAATTCTAACACCGTTTAATGACGGAACAAAACAGAAGAGCAATCAGACTACTAAATAAGCGTACCGTGTTATCTTCTTGGTGCTGAGTGCTGAATGGCCTTACTGTAAAACTGTGACAGAAACAGAGAACTGCTTGTCTCATGTTGAAAGCGTTCTAGAAGAGCCTGGCTTTGCTTTACCTCTCCTCAATAGCAGTTACAGAAAACAGAATGTCAGAAAACGGCCTCCTTTTTAAAAGACCCTTCACGAAAGCGTAGCGAAGTCATTTAAAGCAACCACCACCAAAATGCCACCCAACGGGACATTTGCAAAAACCTTCCAAAACATCTCAAGAACATAAGGCAGCGAAATAAAGCCGACGTCCCCCACTAAAAATATTCAGGGGTCTGGCCATTTTCTTATTTATCCATACCCTTCTTCTACTTAAAAATCCTACTGACTACAGAACAAGCCCGACTCATCTGAACCCGGCCAGGCTTTCCATTCTTCCCCTCCCTCTGTTCACCTCCCTTTTTCACAAGCCCCATGCTAAAGTCGAACCTTGCTCCTCACCATTTTAAAGACTTTCTGTACCTCCTCAGCTCCACTCCTTTGTTGTTTCTTTCTCCTCGAATCAGACCTTTGCCCTCTCTCCCTCTCTGGTGGAATCCTCCTAACATTCTAAGATCTCTTCACACAGCGGCCCCTGCTAGGGATCTCAGCATCCTGGCTGGCGAGATTCAGTAACAACTGTGTTCCTGACAACACTTCAGAGTAACTTCTCTGTGCCTCAGCTTTCTCATCTACAAAATGGGAAAACAGCTGCTACCCTTGCTGGCTCTTTTGGAGGCTAAATGAGTTAAAAAGCTAACGTGCTCAGACCAGTACCTGCAATCTAGAAAGCACTGAATAAATGTTAGCTATTACCAGTACCTGTGTTCTAGCACTTCTCTACTTTTCATTGCTACACGTGTACAGGGATGCATATTGACATGACTCTAAGCCCTATGAGAGATGTCTCGTTTATCATTTCATCCTCATAATGCCCCAATACATTGCATTAAGTTTCTGCATTTGTGTTTTGAGGGGAGGGAGGGAAGACATGTCTAGCACCCTTTGCTAACCTTTTCTACTTATTAAAAAAAATTTTTTTTTAATGTTTATTTAGTTTTGAGAGACAGAGAGAGACAGAACCCGAGTGGGGAAGGGGCAGAGAAAGAGGGAGACACAGAATCTGAAGCAGGCTCCAGGCTCTGAGCTGTCATGTCAGCACAGAGCCCGACGCGGGGCTCAAACCCACGGACCGTGAGATCATGACCCGAGCGGAAGTTGGATTCTTAACCGACTGAGCCACCCAGGCACCCCTGTACTTATTTTAGACATAGCTTTGAGGAACCACCTTCCTCCTCTCTCAGTCCATGTGATCTGTGTGAAGCTAACCCCAACCCCGGGCTCCAAGACTGCCAGGCTTATCCAATCAGAGCCTAGTATCTTCCTGGCATTGGTGATTGGTTACAAGAGAGGCTGTGTCCCAACTGTACCAATGACATCCAGCCTGAGAATTTCTGGAACAGGAAAAGAAGGCTTTCTCTTTCTTTTGTATCTGTTGAAACTAGCCACATATGAGCCTAGAGCCCCTAGTAGTCATTTTGCCTCCATAAAAGGAGAGTCTAACTTAGAACAAAACAAAAAAGCCAATACTGAAGAACAGGCTCAAAGAAGGAGATGGATTCTTAATCTTAGTTTTCAGACACCTGGATCCAACCATACCTGAAGGTTGCTGCCCCTGGTCTTTTCACTTTCATGAACCAATAAGTTTCCCATTTGCTTAAGTCTATTATTATTCATCAGCAATAAAGAGCTTTTACTTTTGAACAGCCAAAAAAAGCTATTATGTAGATGCTTTTTTTAAAAGTGAATTTTCTCCCAACAGAAGACAAAGATTCTCTAGATTTTCAAGGCAGAAATATGAAAGAAGAACTACATAGACCTTCTTTATCCCCCTCAAGTTCAAGAATTTGAAAGCTGACCAGACCTTAAATAAGAGGAAGATGCTGAGATCTATGTCCCTCCTCCTCTTGGGAAATTGGTGCCACAACTTCCTCCAGAAACCTTATAGTAATCATCCATTTATTTGCTGCTTAAATGGCATTTTTATATTTACTTTCTCATCCTGCTTCCCAGTATTCCTGAAAGACAGGCTAAGCAATTCTTTTTAGTTCCCTCAAACAGATAAGGATATCGGGATTTAAAAAGGCTAAATACATTTTCCAATCATATACGCAGAATCCAGTTGAATCCAAATGTGTCTAGCCAAAAGCCTACTGCTTACATTCTCCAAACTGAGTTGATGATTATAAACATTTCAACTTCCCCGTGACAGGTATCATGCTTTCCAAATTTCCCTCCAGATATGAGGCAGAGAAACTTTTTAAAGTTAATTTTCAATGAGCACTTTTTAGATGGCAGTACATTGTCATAGTTCGAATTATAAAAGGATACAATAAAAACTCTCACTCTCACCTTCCCCTCCACCTATTCAAATCGAACCCCAGCTGTACTCCACAAGTAAATAACCACGCTTATTAGTTTCCCGTGTATCCTTCCAGACTTTCTTAGGCAAATGCAAATATTCATTTTTACTATTCTCTTTTCACACCAAAGGTAAGCTGTTTTACAAATTGTTCAGCATTATGCTTTTTCATGAAACACTGTATGTAATACTTTTACAATTTCAGGCGATGGGGTGACAGACAAAGGCCAGGTTGAGGAGGAAAATGCGATGATCTTTGTCTTGTGGAAACAACAGCAGCTGAAATCAGTGCTGTGTGCAGAGGGGGCGAGCTGGGAACAGCCATGGGAAGTCAACCCCAGGGACTCCTGGATTTTACTCCCCAGGGGTAAGATTTAGGCCTAGAACAATGAGCAAGTCCCCGATCCCAGATGGGCCAGGAAGTACAAATAATCCTAGGAGACTAATCAGAGGCCAGGATGTGTGAACTACGTGAAACACTGCTTGTCTTTCTTCCAGTAGGACTCTCACCGATACGTGAGCAACACAAATGTTTAAGACAGGTGCTTCTGGATTTATCCTGTCTTTCCATTTCTTGTTTCTTCAGATTAAAAGATGGTAAACTCAAAACAGGGTGACACCACAAATGTTACAGAAGTTTGGAACAAAGAGAATGATACTCATCCTTAGAGTAATTAATTCTAACTTCACACTATGAACAAGCTAGAGACCTGATACAAACACGAATCTCATCTCTAAATGGTGAAGAGGTTTTTCAAACTAGAAGATCAGACAAGAGTGGGTGTGAAAGAGACCTTAGTCCTAAATGAAGATATGCCCACTTGTTTCAATATCAAATTCAACTGAGTAGGATTCAAATTCAACTGTGTCAGAAATTATTCATATCTTAGGCCAAAATGTTTTGAAGGGGTTAATATGTAACCTTTAAAAGCCTGTTTTTATTTAGTGAACCTAAAGACAATACATAATAAAACATCATCAACTCAAACCAATAGGCGTCAGTAACCAGCTGGAGTAGTAAGGCTGAGGAGGTGTTCCCCCAAATCCATGTTTACCACCTTCATATACATATCTCATCAGACTAGGATTCTTAAGGTGATTAAATTTTTTTCTATCTTTTTTTTCTTAAAGCGGCTAGGATTTTAAATAATTTTTAAAAATATTTATTCATTTTTGAGAGAGAGAGAGGGAGCATGAGTGGGGGAGGGGGAGAGAGAGAGGGAGACACAGAATCCAAAGCAGGCTCCAGGCTCTGAACTGTCAGCACAGAGCCTGATGTGGGGCTCGAACTCATGAACCATGAGATCATGACCTGAGCTGAAGTCTGACACTTACCCAGCTGAACCACCGAGTTGCCCCCAAAATCTGTTTTCTTAAACAACCTAAGCGTCCATTGATAGATGAATAAAGAAAGTGTTTACATACACACACACACACACACACACACACACACACACACAAACACATGCACAAACACACACACACATGGATTGCTCAGCCATAAAAAAGGATGAGATGTTGCTATTTCGAACAACAAGGACGGACCTAAAGGGTATTATGCTAACAGAAATAAGTCAGAGAAAGACAAATATAGTATGATTTCACTTATAGGTGGGATCTAAAAAACAAAATAAACGAACAAACAAAGCAGAAACAGACCCATAAGCACAGAGAACAAACCAGTGGTTACCAGATGGGTGGGGATAGGAGGATGGGCTAAGGGGTGAAAGGAATTAGAAGATACAGCCTTCCATTTATGGAACGCGTAAGCCACAGGGATGAAATGTACAGCACAGGGAATATAGTCAAGAGTATTGTAATAGCATCATACGGTGACAGATGGCAGCTACAGCTGCAGTGAGCACAGCAGAACACACAGACTTGTCGAATCACCACGCTGTACCCCTGAAACTAACATAACATTGGGTGTCAACTGTACTTCAATCAAATAAGATTAGAAAAGAAAACATTTGGAAAGCTGGTATGAACTTTCTTGGATTAATGCAAAAAAAAAAAAAGTTTTCTTGAGCATGTTAATTAAACATTCCTCTTCTATCATCTTGCCTGTATTACACAATGTACAGTATCTATAAAGAACAGTATTTCTTTGGCAAAACTGGTCCAGACCTAGACTAAAACAGGATGCACAAATGATACTCAATTCCTGTTGGACCCTGCAGTGAGACGACCAAGGCTAACTCTACTAAAGTTTTTATTTTCCAAAACAAAACACCAAAAAATATTGGAGGCTTAGGGAAACGTACCTTTTCATTGTAACTCAAACTATAATGTTTAAAATTTCACAGCAGTGCTGTTTCTACTTGGACATAATCTCCCTTTCAGGAGTCTCCCCGTCTGCTCTCTATTTCCAAATCTCTGTTAAGATGGTAAAGGGGTCTCATCATTCTTCTTTAAGACTGAAAAAGCTACAAAATCGGGGCGCCTGGATGGCTCAGTCAGTTAAGCGTCCGACTGTTGATGGTGGCTCAGCTCATGATCTCAGAGTTTTATGAGCTGAAGTCCCACGTTGGGCTATGCATATGGACCACGAGGAGCCTGCCTGGGATTCTCTCTCTCTCTGCCCCTCCCCTACTTGGGCTCTCTCTGTCACTCTCAAAATAAACAAGCTTTTTTTTTTTTTAAAAAAAGAAAAAGCTAGAAAATAGAAAATGAATCAGGAAGGATATGTTCTAGCCTTTTTAAGAATATATCTTAAGCTTAAATCCATACATTTCAACTTATTAGCAGGTGATCATATAGTCAAGCTCCAAATTCCCCCAGGCCTTTGTTTCTGTATATGAAAACAGAGATAGGAAAACCTGACTTGGATGGACAACAGGATGATTAAAACATTTCATAAAGTATTTGATACAAAGTAGGGAGCTTATAAATATTAGTTTTTTTCTCCCCTGTGTTCTATTTTCTCTTGTATATACACGTAAATCTCTTTGATAATATTCTGTTGGTATTTTTACCTTGATATGGTTACTGATCTAGAAGGTGGTGTAGTACAGGGATTAAAAATGAAGACTTGGGACACCTGGGTGGCTCGGTCGGTTAAGCATCGGACTCTTAATTTCGGCTCAGGTCATGATCTCATGGTTCGTGTGCTTGAGCCTCATGTCAGGCTCTGCGCTGACAGCATGGAGCCTGCTTGGGATTCTCTCCCTCTCTCTCCCCTCACCCCCCCCCCCCCACCGGCCCTTCCCCAGCTTGCACTCCCTGTCTCTCTCTCTCCCAAAGAAAAAAGAAAAGAAAAAGAATGAAGACTCAAGCCAGGCTTCTGAGGTTCAAACATGGGCTATGCCACTCACAAACCCTGAAACCTAGGGCCAGTTATTTAACTTTTCTGTGCCTCAGTTTATTCATTAGGGAAATGAGGGTTATAGTTAGCAACCCACCTCACAGAGTAATTGGGAAGATACTTAAAACACCATCTGGCACACAGTAAAACCTCAACGAGGGCTAGTTATTACTCATAGCCATGTATCCTGTTCCTACTTTAAGTTTAATCCCAAATAAAACTTGAAATGGGTAACAGAAATCAAACTTTGTCTACTGTTATTTATTAACATGTTACTTCACACGCTCCACATGTAGCAAACTATGCAAATTATTCAAAGGGAACTTCTTCAAATCTCATGGGTAGTAACTAAATGGAACATTTTATTTTTTTTTAATGCTTATTTATTTATTTTGAAAGAGAGAGAGCGCTCACACACACACACACAAGCAGGGGAGAAGCAGAGAGAGAGAGAGAGGGAGAGAGAGAGAGAGAGAGAGAGAGAGAGAGAGAGGAGAATCCCAAGCAAGCTCCACGCTGTCAGCAGGGACCCCGACCCGGGGCTCAGTCTCACGAACCATGAAATCACGACCTCAGCCAAAATCAAGAGTCAGACGCTTAACCGACTGAGCCACCCGGGCGCCTGTATATGGATCACTTCAGCACTGAATTGTGAAAACAGCAAAAAGAAAGGACTACATAATGCCAGCAATATATCAACATCAGATTTAAATAGGTAATTAAATTTTATTTAATTATTAAAAAATTAAATTATTTTCAAAGAATTTTAACCACACTGATGGTTACGGTGCTCACCATCTATTCTCCAGTACCCAGTGTTCTCTCCAGCCATGCTTTTTATTTTCTTATATTTCTCATGTAGCCTCTCATGCCCTGCCTTTCAGTGGGTACTAAGTAAACACTTATACTTTGGAATAAAGAAAACCTCAAGAGCATCTGTTTCAAAACCTAGAGAGTTCTGGGTTTGGGAAAGCAGGTAAAGAAAATTTAGCACAAAATGTCATATGCCTACATGAGCAAATTCTTTTCACTTAATAAAAAGAAGTAAGAATTAAGACTGCAATTTATTTTCCAAGTGGGAAACAAATCAGGAAAACACAGAAGCCAAAAATCAGTCACTTTTCAGGATAGCCCTTAGCGATAAAGACCGGATTCGTATCACAGGATGAAAAAAATCAAAACAAAACCACCAAGGGAAATAATATGCAAAGGAAATAAAATAATGGACTTTCCTGACACGATTCTCTGACCCAGGCCACAAAGAGTTCTGTAGCACCTTTAAAAAGTATTTAAAAAGTGGCACCACTCCAAAGGAAAATGAAATTAGGAAATTATCCACCCAAGTAAGGCTTATAAACAATCAGACTGTCTCTTAAAGCAATACACACTGACTATGTCTCATCCCAGTGTAAGTTTTCTGTTTTTTTTTTTTATTAAGAGGTCAATGGGAACATAGTTCCTTCTCCTCTACATCCCCCTGAGGAAATTAAATGTGGCAAAGAAAAAAAGAAATGCAAATTAACAATTCTATATTCCATTCTAGTGGGTGTGGCTCTTAAAAAAAAAGTCATTTATAATCAGAAATCAGTAAAATCAGTAGTATGCATGGGTCACTTGGTAACAATTTCATAGGATGCTCAGTGAAAATGCCTTGCTTATCTGAGCCCTTGGAGAACCTAACTCCCCCCGGGAAAGGCTGCAGGTCTGAGATCTTAGTCTGCTCTATGATTCAACAAATTTAAATCTAAAACCCAGCTTGGTTTAAACAAACCATATCACATCTTCTAGAATGGGCCGGAAGCAAGGGAGTCTCCTCAAGTCTGTTCAGAAATAAGATTTTATGGTTTCTGTTTATCTAAGGAAGGTGGGTCCTGATGATCTGGCCATTCATTATGTAGCTGGCTAACTTAAATCCGTGCTAGAAGGTTTTCCTATTTATGAAACCACCAATTTCACTTATGAAAAATACACAAAAAGTTAGCACTCATATTACTCTTTCCCATAAATGGGTTTCATCCCTAGAATAGATCTATAATGAATAATAAATGCTCCATAAATAAAAAGGTGGGGCCTTAATGATTCTTTCCATCCATCTATATGCGGGAAGATTGAAACAAGAAAAATTCATTCTACTGGGAGAAAAAAAACTGAAGAGGAATATTTAGTCTCCTTCATTTTTATTTATTTATTTAAAAAAAATTTTTTTTAACGTTTATTTATTTTTGAGACAGAGAGAGACAGAGCATGAACGGGGGAGAGGCAGAGAGAGAGAGGGAGACACAGAATCGGAAGCAGGCTCCAGGCTCTGAGCCATCAGCCCAGAGCCTGACGCGGGGCTCGAACTCGCGGACAGCGAGATCGTGACCTGAGCCGAAGTCGGACGCTTAACCGACTGAGCCACCCAGGCGCCCCAGTCTCCTTCATTTTTAATATATAGAGAACAAATTTGTTTTAATGCCATTATATGTCTTTAGGAAAAAAAGAATAAAAGAATTAAAACAAGGAAAATGTATATTTATGTATATGTATGTGTATATATATATATATATGTAAATATGTATAATTATTATATGGTCTCTTATCCACAGAATTTTTAACACTCATTTGGTCTAATTTGGTTAATTTATAAAATACACAGGTACACAACTGGCCGAACTGAAACACAACCCAGACCTTCTTTCTGTGTCATTGATGCCATCAAGAGGCTGTTGCCATACAGAACAGACAGTACCTGTTACTTAAGTTCATTATCCATTCGTGAGGGAATGGGGCCCTAACCTGTCCATTAAGTTTGGTGAAATATTAATTTTGTCTATTTTGGCTTCTCAATTCCTTAAGGCTCTTAAGCAGCTCTCAATGACACGAACACTAAGAAAGAATGGAACCCCCCCCACCCCATTCCAGCACTTTACAAATCACATTCACCAGCAAAAACCATATATATGGAATAGGATAAGGCCTATCAAGAGCCTCTCACTAATTCATTCAACAAACGTTTACTAAATGCTTTAACATAAGCCAGATGCTATTCAAGCTGCTTTTGGATTTTACCAAAGAAGAAATCAAAAATCCCAGTTCTCATGGAATTCATAATCTAGTGGGAGGGGGGACCAGTTAATAAAAAATACAAATAATTTATAAATGTTAGAAGGCTAAGATGTGCTGTGGAAAGAACAAGGTGGGGCAGAAAAAAAGGAAGCAAGGGTGCCAGGGGACCTACTTTACACCCACTGGGATGGCAATAATAAAAAAGCAGATAATAACAAATGTTGCCCAGCACGTGGGGAAATTAGCACCCTCATCCACTGCTCAGGGGAATGTAACACGGGTGCAGCTGCCTTGGAAAACAGTCTTGGCAGTTCGTCAAAACGTTAAACACCGAATTACCATATGACTCAGCAATTCCATTTCTAGATCTACAACCAAGAGAAGTGAAAGTACGTGTCCACGCAAAAACTTGTATACAAATGTTCACAGCAGCATTATTCATAAAAGCCAAAATAGAAACAGCCCAAATAAACGTCCATCAACTGATGATGGATGCATAAATAATGTGATATATTCATACCCTGTAATATTATTTGACAATAAAAAGAAATTAAGTATTGATAGGTGTTACAATATAAATGAACCTTGAAAACATTATGCTAAGCAAAAGAAGCCAGTCACAAATGGCCATATATTTCTTGTATGATTCCATCTACAGGAAACATCAAGAATCGGCAAATCTATTAAGACAGAAAATAGAGGTGGGGGGAATGGGGAGTGACCGCTCAACAGGGTTTCTTTTTAGGGTGATGAAAATGTTTCAAATTGACTGTGGTGCTAACTGCACAGTTTGTGAATATTACTAAAAACCAGCGAATTACACATAAAATGGGTCAACTGTAAGGCACAGGAACTATATCTCAAAAAGGCTGTTAAAAAAAGAGTGCTGGAGGAGAGGAGAGATTCAGTACAGAGACTGAAAGCAGACCTCATTGAGAAGTTAGCAACTGAACATGGACTTCATTGAAGGACATGAAGTAGTTGGTTAACCATAAGGAAAGCTGGAGGAAGAACCTTCTTTCGTTTTCCATTTCAAAGCGCCAAGGGTCCTAACAAAACTCATCCAAGATAAAAGAGATAACCTTAATAATCCTATACTGTTAAAGAAATTGAATTTGCTGTTTAAAATGCTTTTATTTATTTAAAAATGTTTTGTGATGTTTATTTATTTTTGAGAGAGAGACAGAGTGCAAGCGGGGGATGGGCAGAGAGAGAAGGAGACACAGAATCCAAAGCAGGCTCCAGACTCCAAGCTGTCAGCACAGAGCCTGATGCAGGGCTCGAACTCATGAACCATGAGATCATGACCTGAGCTGCAGTCAGATACTCAACCGACTGAGCTACGCAGGTGCCCTTAAAATCCTTTTAAAAAAGAAATCTCCAGGCCCAGGTTGTCTTGTTGGTAAACGCTTTTAAACATTTAAAGAGGAAATAACACCGATACTACAGAATCTTTTTTAAATTTTTTAAATGTTTATTTATTTTTGAGAGAGAGACAGAGACAGAGAGAGAGAGACAGAGAATGAACAGGGGAGGGGCAGAGAGAGAGAGGGAGATACAGAATCCAAAGCAGACTCCAGGCTCTGAGCTGTCAGCACAGAGGCCGATGCAGTGCTTGAACTCACTAACTGCAAGATCATGACCTGAGCCGAAGTCGGAAGTTTAACAGATTGAGCCATCCAGGTACCCCAGAGAATCTTTTCATAGAATATAATGAACTCATTTTATGAGATCAGCATCACTCTAATACCAAAACCAAAAATAGTACAAGAAAACAAAACCAGAGACCAATATCACAAATCCTCCACAAAATATTATCAAATAAAACCCAGCAACATATGAAAAGAATACTACATGACAACTCAATTGTGTTTACCCCAGGGATGCAAAACTGATTCAATATTCAAAAATCTATCAGTGTAATCTATCATAATAACCATCTAAAGAAGAAAAACCACATGGTTGTATCAATTAATGCAGAAAAAGCATCTGAGATATTCAACATCTGTTCATAATAAATACTCTCATAAAGTCAGGTAAAAGGGAACCTGCTCAACTTGATTAAGTGCATCTACAAAAAACCTTCAGCTAACACCACACTTCTTTTTTTTTTAAGTTTATTTAGAGAGAGAGCACAGGCAACAGCGTGGGGGAGGGGCAGAGAGCGAGGGACAGAGAGAGAAACCCACGCAGACTCCGTGGTGTCAGCAAGGACCCCAACATGGGGCTCAATTCCATGAACTGTGAGATCATAGCCAAGATCAATAGTCAGATGCTTCCCAGGCACCCCCAACTAAAACCATACTTAATGAAAGCTTCCTTCTAAGAACGAGAAAGAGACAAGCAAGTCACATTTACCAGTCCTATTTGTTGTACCATACTGGAAGTCCTAGCCAGGCAAGAAAAGATATAAAAGGCATATAGATTGGGAAAGGAGAAATAAAACCATTCCTAATCACAGAGGACATAATCATCAATACAGAAAATCCTAAAGAATCTTCACTAGAACTAATAAGTAAGTTTAGCAAGGTAGCATGATACAATTGTATTTCTGTAAACTAGCAATGAATAATTGGAAAACGGATTTTTAAAAACATATATCATTTATAATAGTTTTTTTAAAAGAAAGAAAAGAAATACTTAGGTATATGGGGCACCTGGGTGGCTCAGTCGGTTAAGCGTCTGACTTCGGCTCAGGTCATGATCCCACGGCTTGTGAGTTTGAGCCCCGTGTCGGGCTCTGTGCTGACAGCTCAGAGCCTGGAACCTGGTTTGGATTCTGTGTCCCCCTCTCTCTGCCCCTCCCCCACTCATGCTCTGTCTCTCTTTCTCTCCCAAAAATAAACATTAAAAAAAAAAGTTAAAAAAAATAGGTATAAACCTAATACTGTTTTCTAAAGACTTCAAAATGCCAATGAAAGAAATAAAAGGGCTAAATAAACGGAGAGACATACCAGTTCATACAGTGTGACAGTCAACATAGTTAAGATATCAATCCTACACAAATTGCAATATAGATTTAATATAATTCCAATAAAAATCCCAGAACGATGGGAATGCAAGCTAGTGCAGCCACTCTGGAAAACAGTATGGAGGTTCCTCAAAAAACTAAAAAGAGAACTACCCACAATCCAGCAATTTTGCACTGCTAGGCATTTATCCAAGCGATACAGGTGTGTTGTTTCGAAGGGACACATGCACCCCCATGTTCATAGCAGCACTATCAGCAATAGCCAAAGTATGGAAAGAGCCCAAATGTCCATCGATGGATGAATGGATAAAGAGGTGGTATATATATACAATGGAGTATTACTCGGCAATCAAAAAGAATGAAATCTTGCCATTTGCAACTACGTGGATGGAACTGCAGGGTATTATGCTAAGTGAAATTAGTCTGTCAGAGAAAGACAAAAATCATATGACTTCACTCACATGAGGACTTTAAGAGAGAAAACAGAGGAACATAAGGGAAGGGAAACAAAAATAATATAAAAACAGGGAGGGGGACAAAACAGAAGAGACTCATAAATATGGAGAACAAACTGAGGGTTACTGGAGGGGTTGTGGGAGGGGAGATGGGCTAAATGGGTAAGGGGCACTAAGGAATCTACTCCTGAAATCATTGTTGCACTATATGCTAACTAATTTGGATATAAATTTAAAGAAAAAATAAAATTTAAAAAAATCCCAGAAGGAAAATTTTGAGAATATAAACAATCTGATACCAAAATGTGTATGGAAAGGCAAAGCAACTAGTCAAAACAATTTTGAAAATGAAGAATGAAGTTGGAAATACTGTGATACCTAATTTTCAGACTTATCAAGTTACAATAATCAAGACAACATGATATTGATAAAGGATCAGACAGATTAAGAGAACAGAATAGTGAGTCCAGAAATAGACCCACACAAATGTGAGTCTTAATTTTTGACAAAGACCATGTGGCCAATTAATTTTTGGCAAAGACACAAAGGAAAATCAATGGAGAAAGGATAGTCTTTTCAACAAATGCTCTTGAAAAGTTCTTACGAACGACGCCAAAAACATGATCCTAAGAGAAAGGAGTAATAAATTGTATTTCACCCAAATTAAGACCTTTGCTCCATAACAGTCACTGTTAAAAAATGAAAGACATTGCAGCGCCTGGGTGGCTCAGTCAGTGAAGCATCTGATGCTCGATTTCGGCTCAGGTCATAATCTTATGGTTTGTGAGACTGAGCCCTGCGCTGGGCTCTGCACTGAGAGCATGGAGTCTGCTTGGGATTCTCTCTCTCCCTTTGCCCTTTGCCCCTCTCCCCTGCTTGTGCTCTCTCTCCTCTTCTCTCTCAAACCAAACTTAAAAAAAAAAAAAAAAAGACAAGCTACAGTGTGACAGAAAATATCTTTAATAACATATCTAATAAAGGCATTATATCTAGACTACCTAAAGTACTCTCAAAACTCAGTATTAAAAAGAGAAACAGCTCAATAAAAACTGTCCAGGGGCACCTGGGTGACTTAGACAGTTAAGCAGGTGACTCTTGATTTCGGTTCAGGTCACAATCTCAGTTTGTGAGTTCAAGCTTGGCATTGGGCTCTGTGCTGACAGTGTGGCCCCCTGCTTGGGATTCTCTCTTTCTTGTTCTCTCTCTCTGCCCTTCCTGCTTGCTCTCTCTCTCTCAAAAACAAGTAAACAAAAAACTCCAAAAACACAAAAACAAAAACCACCCACACACAAAACTGGCCAGAAGAGTTGAATAGATCTTTATCAAAGGGGAGTATATGGAAGAAAAATATGTTTATTGATTTTTTTTTTAAATTTAACAGCCATTCTTTCTTTTTCTTTTAATTTTTTTTTTATGTTTATTTATTTTTGAGACACAGAGAGAGCAGGAACGGGGGAGGGTCAGAGAGAGAGGGAGACACAGAATCTGAAACAGGCTCCAGGCTCTGAGCGGTCAGCACAGAGCCCGATGCGGGGCTCGAACGCACGGACTGCGAGATCATGACCTGAGCCGAAGTCGGACGCCCAACCGACTGAGCCACCCAGGCGCCCCTGTTTATTGATTTTTAAAATGATTGAATGGGGGAAAGGATAATCTTTTCAACAAATGGTATTAAAATAACTGGGAACGAGCCTTTACCTAAACCTTATATCTTAAATAAAAGTCAACCCCAAATTGATCATAGATCTAGATGTAAAATGTGAAACTATAAAAGTTTTAGAAGAAAACACAGAAGAAAGTCTTTGCAATCCGAGGTGAGGCAAAGAGATGAGACACAACACAAAAAACATGACATGTGATGAATAACTGATAAACTGAACTTGATCAAAATTATGAATCATTACTCTGCAAAAGAGATGAGGAGAATAACAAGACAAGCTACAGTGGGAGCAAGTATTTACAAATCACATATTCAACAAAGAACTTCTATAGAGAATATATAAAGAACTCTCGAAATTGCACAGTAAGAAAACAACCCAATCACAAAATGGGCAAAAGACTTGAACAGAACCTTTACCAGGGAGGATATACAGATGGCAGATATGTACATGAAAAATAGTTGAGCACTAGTAGCCATTAGGGAAATACAAATTAAACCTATGACAACATGCTACTACATACCTACTAGAATGTCTAATATAAAAAATAGTGACAGCATAGCCGTGTTCACGGGGGCACCTTTTATAACAACCAAGAGGTTGAAGCAGCCCAAACGTCCCCTGACAGATGAATGGGTGAACAACATGTGGCAGATACATACAATAAAATATGGTGCGGTCGTAAAAACAAAGGAAATGCTGACGCACGTTTCAACACGAATGAAGCTTGCAGACATTTTATGCTGCGTGAAATAAACCAGTCATAATAGGATACCTACTGTATGATTCCATTTATATGAAATATACTGCAGTAGTCAAATTCATACAGGTAGAAAGTCGAATGGGGATTACCAGAAGATATGGTGAGTTGTTCAATAGGTATAGAGTCTCAGTTCTGTAAGGTGAAAAAGTTCTAGAGATGTATTTTATAACAGTGTAAAAATACTTTACATTTCTGAAGGGTTCATTTAAAAAGGTTTAGATAGGGGCGCCTGGGTGGCTCAGTCAGTTGAGCGTCCGACTTCAGCTCAGGTCACGATCTCACAGTCTGTGAGTTCGAGCCCCGCGTCGAGCTCTGTGCTGACAGCTCAGAGCCTGGAGCCTGCTTCCCGTTCTGTGTCTCCCTCTCTCTCTGCCCCTCCCCTGCTCATGCTCTGTCCCTCTCTGTCTCAAAAATAAATAAACATTTAAAAATTTAAAAAAAATAAAATAAAAAATGAAAAGGTTTAGATAGTTTACATTTTAGGATATGTCTTTTTACCACAATAAAAAATAATAATGACAATACCAAGTGCTGGCAAGGAAAGGGAACAATGGAACTTTCTTACATTGCTGGTAGGAATGCAAAAGTCTGGAAAATAGTCTGTGGCAGTCATTTATCAAGTCAAACATGCACTTAATGTATGGCTCAAAAATCTCACTCCTATTTTCCCTAGCGAAATGAAAACTTCTGTTCACATACAAGAAAACCTTTACATGAATGTTTATAGCAGCTCCATTCATAACCACCCCGACCTGGAAAAAATCTATGTCCTTTGACAGGTGAATGGATAAAGAAGCAGGGTGATTCTTCTCAGAGCAGAGAAGACTACCCAAAAATCGTAAGGAATGACTCATACATGCAGCAACCCAGATGAGTTCAAAGCTGAAATGGTGAGTGAAGGAAGCCAGGCTCAAAACATTTCACGCGAATGATTTCAATTTTTGTGACACTCTTGAAACGACAAAATGATAGTGAAGAACAGAGCGGTGGTTGCCAGAAGTTAGGAGTTGGGGAGGTGATAGTGAGGGGGTAGGGTGTGATTATAAAAGGACAGCGCAGCAGGACTGAGGAGAGATAAAACTGTGACAGAACTAATAATGGTGGCAGTTACACAACACAAACATATAAGGAAAGTCACAGAACTACACACACACATACCCCAAAGAAAAAGTATTAGAGTAGTGAATGACCAAGACGATGACCTCTTTTGAGAAAGTCATGACCACGAAGGCAGTAATAATGAACTAGTTAGTAGTTCCTTTGTATCTATGCTTCCAGCCTTAGCCAGTCACAACTACTTCTGAGAAAATCTCAGCAGTCCAGCGTCAGACTTGTCAGGAAAGACAGCCGTATTTTTCTGTGGACCATAGGCTCATTGGCCCATGGCTACAGTAAAAACGAGACGCAAGGCAGAGAAAAGTTTTGGAGAAATCAAAACCCTATTTGCGTTTTCTGAAAGGCCTAAGGTTTGACACAGCAAGCACAAGCCAGTGCTCAGTGAAAAGCTTCATCCCTAGGGCCCCAGTTTGCTGGGGGTAGTTTACAGGAAATGATTCCAAAAGGGGTGTCAATAAAAGACCACAGGTAAACTTGAGGCTGTGAGGTCTGGGGGCTCCTGGGTGGCTCAGTGGGTTAAGCGTCCTACCTCGGCTCAGCTCATAATCTTGTGTTTCGTGAGTTCGAATCCCACATCGGGCTCTGTGCTGACAGCTCAGAGCCTGGAGGCTGCTTCAGGTTCTGTGTCTCCCCCTCTCTCTGCCCTTCCCCACTCCCTCTCTCTCTTTCTCAAACATAAATAAACATGAAAAAAATCTAAATTAGAGGCTATGAGGTCTGGAGTGTGCCAAGACCATTCCAGTGATCTCTGGGCTGTGACCTCTGCTTTTCTTCCTCAGAGAGGAGCCACCAATAGGCAAGCTATAAATATAAACCAGTTTTCCCCTTAAAAGCAAAGGTGAAAGGAGTTGGGAAACATCTCTCTTTGCTCTGATCTGGAAAAGGTAAAAGATACCTTTTACTTTATGTTATGGAAACATAGTACGGTTAAGGCAGTTACAAAGAGAAATGTCTTGAGAAAGAAAAGAGGAATCAAAATGACAGTTAAGAGGTTGCCAGGAGAAAAACAGGTAACACAAGGAGAAGGAAACGGATGCTGTGCTTGATGTGGATCTGGAAACAGGCAGACAGACGGCCGAGAGGAGCGGTACGCCCCAGACACTGACGGACAATGTTCTCGAGCCTTGAAACTTTCCCCCTTTGTTAACAACTGTACCCCTGGAGCATAGAACGACATGTAGGCTCATGGTAGGAGGCTGGCGAATATTCGCTGTGCGAATGAACAGCAAGTGAGTGTCAGCAGGAAGTCAAACAGTGGTCCCTGAGGAGTGCTTACTGATGTGTGTGCTCAAGGTGACGCCTCACATGGAGACCTGGGTGTGGTCAGAAGGAACGCTGTCTTCCCCTGTGTGTTTCTCAGGACACACAGAAGGACATGCCAAGACTCCTACTCTCCTGATTTTTAGCAATAGGAATAATTGCCTTCCCCAGAAACAATCAGACAGCCCATCTAGTAAGAAGTCCTGAGCAGGAAACAGAAAGACGCAGAAGGCTGGGCTGTGGTTTTCTTCTCTTCTGGCTGAAGGTCATGGTATACAGAGAGTGGACAACAAAAGTGAGTAGCTGCTTGAACTGATGGTCTCAAATCAAGGTCTGATTTTCTGGACCATACATTTGTACAGAAATGCTAGGCCTGACAACTTATGGGGTCCCTTCCGTGGAAAAAGAAGTAACATGCGGGGCAGAGACTGACTGGTTTGGCCTAGTGAAGAGAACCTTAAAGCTGAATTAGAGAGGGAGGAAGGCACTTGGATAATGGTACAAAATCAGGTCCTGTGGAAGACAGCAGCTAGGACAGAAGACACAGCAGCAAAGACTTTCAGTGCTTTCAGAAAAAAACAGCATCCCAGAAGTGTGAGCATGATATGAACAGGTGCAGAGGCAGAAGAGAATACATCGAGGAGAACCAAGGTGTCCACACAGTAAAGTAATTCTTTGAGATGTGGTGGGACAGGGTTTGTGATAACTGGAAAGAGACCAATCTGACCCAAAGGGGAGGTCTAATGTAGGAGGGAGCTCACCCAGCTGGACATTGTCAAGAAAACACACAGAATGGAGGGAGACATATGTTGGAGAATATGCAGAAAGGTACACAGAAATGACATAGAGCACATTGTTGTACGTACGTAGGGGGTAAAAATGGATCACCCAGCTTGAAGGATTTGGCTGTTCTTCTATATGTAGAACATTAAGTGAGCAGAAGATATTTAATTCCTACTGATAAATTCTTGTCATTTTAATAACAAGATGAATTCCTATTCTGGATGCAATTCTAAATATAAAAAAATGTGGCTGGCGAAGTACAATCATAAGAATTTGGGGGAAGTCCCATGTTATCTCGGCATTAAAATAGCCAAGAAAGGGGGGCGCCTGGGTGGCTCAGTCGGTTGAGTGTCTGACATCGACTCAGGTCATAATCTCACACTCACGGGTTCGAGCCCTGTGTCGGGCTCTGGGCTGACAGCTCAGAGCCTGGAACCTTGCTTTGGATTCTGTGTCTCCCTCTCTCCCTGCCCGCCCCCGCTGCCCTCGCACTCTCTCGCCCTCTCTCTCTCTCGCTCTCTCTCTCTCTCTCTCTCTCTCAAAATAAATAATAAAAAAATAAAAATAAATAGCCAGGAAAGGGAACATGAAGTCTAGCTACACTGTGGGCTATGTGAGAGGAAGGACCTTGTCAGGCTTGTTCATCAAGTGTCCTCAGAACATGCTGCCTTGGGCCAGGTACTCAATAAAAATGTACTGAATAACCTGGACAATTTAGTATGGCCCCATGCTGAGAAACTCTGAATTGAGAATACATCGGTGGGATGAAAGAACTTTAAGAAAAGAAGGAAGGACCATTATGTAACACTGTGATCAGGAGATCTGTATAAATACATATACTAGTGCCAGGGGGTAGCTGGAAACATTGGAGAGAATTTCTTTCAAGTCGACGTAAAAGAAATGTTCCTCAATAATTAGAGTGAGGAATTAGGAGCTCAGAAGCTGAACGAACCACTTCATCTTGTCAGGTTTGCCAGGGACAGTGGGCATTCCTGCCTTGGAGACAGATCCAGATGACTGGGAAGGCACTCTACAGCCCTAACATTCTTAATTTAAGAGTAAAATTCAGACGATATTTTCCTATAGTTTCAAGAAGTAGTGTTTGGCTGTATGTGAACAAATCCTAATTGTAGCCAGTTTCAGGTACATTGTGGATCAAACTGAATTTTGTAAATTAATTTGGAAACATACTTGTCATCCCAAGTAATTTAGCAAAGCAGTATTGCAGACAGCATTAGCATGTAAGCAAAGGATCATTTACCCGAGGAGATCATACATGAATTCTTTCAATTTATAAAGGCATTCTCTGAAGAACTTGATATCCAGACCCACCAAAAAACAAAAACAAAAACAAAAACAAAAACAAAAACACCAACATATGAAGGTTCTAAACTTGGACTCCATGAAGCTGTATTTCTGATACTCTGTCAAAATCTGGCTCTTAAATTCTAACTTAAGAAAGAAAGCTGTAGGGGTGCCTGGATGGCTCAGTCGGTTGAGCATCCTACTCTTGATTTCAGCTCAGGTTGTGATCCCAGGGTTGTGGTACTGAGCCCCACAAGGGGCTCTGTGTTGAAGGTGGGGCAACTTAAGATTCTCTCTCTCCCTCTCTCTCTCTCTCTCTCTGTCTCTCCCCTGCTGTCCCTCTCCCCTACTCACATGCACATTCTCTCTCTAAAATTAAAAAATGAATTAAAAAAAAAACAGAAAGGAAGCTGTAACAAAACGTTTATATCACAAAGTTAAATTCCTTTCCTGGATTCTTGCTTCTCTTCTAGAATCGTATCGCGTGAAATTACATGGTTTGTCAGGAGCCATGGTGTCAGCAACAGAAATCAAGATTAACAACCAAGAAGTTCATGAATGTGAGGTATTTTAATTGTTAAATGACTGGATAAAGTTTATAACGGACTACATTCAGTAGGTTGACACCACTGTTAGAAGGAAATACATGCTCTCACTCCTGTGATTTCTTACTTCATAGGATTTCCCTGAGTGCGTTTCTTCCCCTCCCTTGTGTCTTTGTTCAAGTGTCGCTTTCCTAGTCAAGTTTCTCCGGCCACGGGCATCTTAAACTGAAACTTACCTCCCACATTCCCTATTCCTTGCTTTATGTTTTTCCTTCGCACTTTTTAATATACTAACTTTGGGGGTTTACTTTCTGCCTCTTACCGCTACTAGAATATAAGCTCCATAGGGGAAGGCAGCATTGTCTCCTTTGTTCCTTGCTGTACCACTGTCTATAACAGTGCCTGACACAGAGTAGATGTGGATGCTGAGCAAACATCCGTTGAGAAGACAAATGAGTGGAGGGCTCGGCAGACCTGGTCGGGCTGTGTCGTTTTTGGCTTCCTTCTGTATACAACTTCTTTCTGTAACTTCCTGTGGGGAGATTCTCTTCCCTTCCTCCAATATGGTGCTAAGGTAAATGATACACAAAAGTCCTTCCATCTTTTAGATGGAAGAAGAACAAGACAGATGGTAGAACAAGACAGATAAGATCAACATGCTGTCATTTATCAATGCAATCAGACCAGTCCTTAACAAATATCGTCCTAGGAAAACCTTCTACTTTTGCCCTACTTTCTAGATAGAGAAAATAATCCCAAACAGAGACATTATGCCGCTATGGTTACAGAGAACGTTATCTTTAATAGGACCAAACATAAATTTTGACCCTTGTCAACCATTTTTCTGTGCCTACACTGCTGAAATTAGGCAGGTAAGTGGAACCTAAATTCTTCCGACCAAATCCTTCTCACAGCAAAAACTCTAGTATATGAAGCAAACCCACAAAGTAGGATCACCTTTCAGTGCTCGGTCCTCACCGATCCAGGTATGAAGTTATCTTCTAGAGATACAACATAGTTGATGGCCAAAGGTACTGGCTGTGGCACCATATTGCCTGGGTTCAGACACCACCTTTGCCTCTGTCCGGGTGTGCCTCCTCGGGTAAGTCATCTGAATTTTCTGGCCTCAGTGTCCTCATCAGTAAAACTGGGACAACAGTAGCAGTGACACTTCATAAACTTAGATGATTCAATGAGTTAACGTGAAGAAAGTTCTTGGAGCAGAACAGAACCTGGCACGGTGATATTATTATTATTTTTTTTTTAATTTTTTTTTTCAACATTTTTAATTTATTTTTGGGACAGAGAGAGACAGAGCATGAACGGGAGAGGGGCAGAGAGAGAGGGAGACACAGAATCGGAAACAGGCTCCAGGCTCCGAGCCGTCAGCCCAGAGCCTGACGCGGGGCTCGAACTCACGGACCGCGAGATCGTGACCTGGCTGAAGTCGGACGCTTAACCGACTGCGCCACCCAGGCGCCCCACGGTGATATTATTAATAGGGAATTCAGAGTATCAGTAAATTAAAGCTTCGACCAGATGCCTCTCTACAAACCACTCTCCATTCTCAGAATGCTGATAACTTGCAACAATGTTATCTAAAAATCTAGACAGGCATTCCTTCTGCATTACTAACAACACAACTCTGGAAGCCATGGTTATGATGAAGATAAATTTCTTTATTTAGGAGTATAACTTACTTTTAAAATAAGGGCAAAAGAGAGGAAAGAGAAATTTTCCTTCATTATTTTATTGACTTCTTGAAAGTTGTACATGGTTCTAATTGAGAGTACATGCTTTTGGTTAGTATTTTATTTATTGTCTTTCTCTTTTCATTATGATTTTTCAGTCTTCAATTTCTTTTACAAGGTCCTAGGCATCCAGTGCTGTATTTTTATAGTGGATATTCAATAAATAAGCAATTCAAGGCACACTCAAGAGCACATACTAGGTATAAACTATTATATAAAGCACCCGAAGTGAGACAAAAATGAGGGAGCAAGTCTCTGCCCTTAAATATTCTACACAGCAAATTAAGAGCAGACACATAAATTAGAGAAGTCAAACTATACATATTTTGAAAGAATCACAAGAAAAGGAGGGAAGGTTCGTATTCAGCTGATACAAAATCAAGGTGAAGAATGTGTTTAAGAGGGCACAGTGGCTCAGTCGGTGAGTGTCCTACTTCAGCTCAGGTCATGATCTCCCGGTTCGCGGGTTTGAGTCCCACATCAGGCTCACTGCTGTCAGCAACCGAACCCACTTTGGATCCTCTGTCCCCTTGTCTCTGCCCCACTTGCACACTCTCTCTCTCAAAAATAAATAAACGTTACAAAAAAAAAAGAGTATCTTTAAGAAAGAAGAGATGTGTCATGACCCTTGCATGACACACTATTTCCCCCAGGTGTAGCTGTGGGAGGAAGAAAGGCCTGGAGACAAGAAAGCTTAGGGGCACGTTCAGTAAGTGACCCTGCGTGACTGAAAGCCAATATAAGTGACTGTTTGAGAAAAATCAGGGGAAATGTCAGTTCGGGTTACGCTGAGGCAGCTGAAGAGTCTGGAATTCACTTAGGAAACAATATGGGGTCAGTCATACTTTCGAGCAAGAAGCAATGGGACCCAAGTTCTGCCTGAGGAAGATTCCTTCATGGTGGAATCCAAGATGAGCTAGAGGAGAGAGGGTGAAGGTGGACAGTTTGCCTACCTATTTCCCCGAATCCACAAGAAGCCTTGCTCTTTCTGGCCACCTCACTCTTGAGCTGTGCCTTTCCAGCCACAGGAGCTCCTGCACCTGAGGTTTGGAGTCTGAGGGGACCCCTCCCCCAAACCCATACACTGCTTTCCACTCTATACAGTGAGCTTACGCCCTCAGTCCTTTGGGAACTTCCTGTCCTAGTTACCAGCTCTATTTCCTGGTTCCTGGAAAAACAAGGATGGGAGTTCTGTGCGTTTTTCTATTTGCATAGCCGGCACCATCTTCCCATGAATACTACCACCTAGTGAAGAACGCCCTGGCTACTAAGGCCTGCCCAGATCCCCACTCTCACTCTCCGGGATGCTCTGTTATTCTACTTTATTGGGTGGAACACATGACATTTTGGTCTGAAATACCCACTGCTCTATTTGCCTGACCTGAGGCTTGGGAAGTTATCATTGTGGTTACTCTGGGATTCCTGGCAGCTCCTGGCATCCTGAACTTTCTCTGTCAGCCTCACCAGCTGGGTCAGGTCCCCCTGTGGGCAGGTTTACTGCCAGAACCTCACCTCTCCCTACCTTCTCTAGCATTCTGTAGGTTTCTACAGCTAGTACAGCTAATACCTAAATACAGCAAAGAGGCTACCTGCCATAATAGAGTGATAAGGATCAGACAATGGGGACTGAGAAGAAAGGCTAATGGTAGAGACCTTGCACTAGGAGAAAACACATGAAAGGTTTTGGAACCCTGGGAACATAGAAGATGGTAAGAGGCAAGGAAAAGTCAAAGGACTCCATGGTTCAAAGTCAGGATGCCAAAGAAAGCCATGTCTGCAACAACATGGATAGCTGGGATTGGCAAGGATCTGTTGTGCATGGGAATGTATTTTGTACGTAGTACTTTCCCACTGCCTCTTCCCTCACTCTGTGTTCATTCATAGCAGCTATCAGCACGTTACCTCTTTAGAATGAAAGCTCCAGGAGCGGCAGGAACCTTGCTTACTCACTCAGTGAAGAATACCCAGCTCCAGAACAGTGCCTGGCATGCATCACATTTTCAGTGATATATGTAGAACTTATGAATGGATCTGGGGTTAACATGCACTCCTCGGGCATTGCTACCCATCAAGTGCTTGGGTAGATGTGGCTAGGTCCTGGGTGGAGGCTTGGTTTGGAAGATATGAGAAGAGATGAGAAAAGCACATTCAAAGAAAGAGACGGGTTAAGACACATAGCAAATTCCTTAAAAGGTTAAGGGGATATGAGAAGGGGGGGGGGAAGAGAAAAGAAGAGAGAGAAAGGAAAGTCAAAGACAACCAAGATAATGACATCTTTTGTAAATCAAGGAAGGACTAACCAGTGATGGCTAATGTTGCAGAGTTTGGAATGGGTGGCAATGAAAGAATGACACTGAATTTCCTGGTTGGGAGGCTTGGAATGTCATCAGAGGAGCGCTGGACACAGGGGCAGATGGCAGAGGGAAAGGAATGACCCTGTAGAGAGAACGTGGAAGCAGTGACACAGGCTGTATTTTCAAGATGTTTGGTCTTTTCCTTTTTTTTAATTTGAGAGAGAGAGAGAGACAGAGAGAGAGAGAGAGAGGGAGAGAGAATGCAAGCAGGAGAGAGGGGCAACGGAGAGAGAGGAAGAATACTAAGCAGGCTCCATGCTCAGTGTGGAGCCCAGCATGGGGCTCGATCCCATGACCCTGGGATCATGACTTGAACAGAAATGAAGAGTTGGACACTCAGCCGACTGAGCCACCCAGGTGCCCCAAGATGTTTCTCTTGATGGTAACAGACTATGCAGAAATTAGAGGAACAACTGTGTTTAGACAGGATTTGTTTGTGTTCTTAGCTTTGGGGAGATGGAAGCATGTTTAAAGATCCAGAGGGAGGAGCCTCAGCCACTACCCACACCCCACCCCCAGAGAAACAGGAAGAAAAAAAAAAAGGAAGAAATTATTGTGTAGGAAAAGAAGTATAAATGACATTTTGAGTTCTAAAGACACAGAAGGGATGTAACTATAAAGACCAGAGAAGGGCCCTCGCACCCAGATGATGAAAAGAGGCCCCAGAGGAAAGTAAATG
Organism: Neofelis nebulosa; assembly: GCF_028018385.1. Taxonomy (NCBI): domain Eukaryota; kingdom Metazoa; phylum Chordata; class Mammalia; order Carnivora; family Felidae; genus Neofelis; species Neofelis nebulosa. The sequence goes on along the minus strand of NC_080787.1, from coordinate 133,279,554 downwards.
CCAAGAGGACTGTTTGCCTATCCTAGAAGCTGACGGCCTACGGACCAGCCTAAACAGAGTTGAAGATACAGGTAACTTTCCACTTTAAAATAAGGCCAGAGAACATGAAGTCAGGGCACAGTCCCAAACAGGACGGCCCTCCAAAATATAGCTGACACTCAAGGACCACCAAAGCAGGCAGAGAACAGGACCCTTCTTCTTCTTTTTTTTTTTAGATTTTTATTTTTAAGTAATCTCTACACCCAACGTGGGGCCCAAACTCACAACGCCAAGATCAAGAGTCTCATGCCCCATGCTCTGAATAAGAGCCTTCTTAACTACCACCACCATATGATTACAATGGCATTTATTACAATGGCATTGATAAATCACTGTTGCATCCTATCCGTTACCAACTAAAAATCCTACAACAGAAACCCAGACTAGGAAAAGCAGTATTAATCACTATGTAGTGAAACACAGTAAGATCCACATCCAAGCAACTATAATGCCAGGAGTTTAGGAGAAGGAAAAACAGAGAAGATTTACTTTTCTTGGAAGAAATGCATCTTCTTTCGGATCCCGACATATTGTGGGATGTGCCTACGGTATACTTTATAGTTTGCCAGATAGCACGTGGCCTGGGTCATATCCAAACAATGAGAGCTCATTGTTGGGAACAATTTTTTAAAGAAGAAAACACCTTTCTCTTGGTTATTTCCAAATGCATCAGTTTTCCTGAGGACGTGACATCTTTCCTCAATGTGAATAAAACATATGTTATACCATTTTGTGCCTCCCTGTATTTTAGCCTTTACTGATACACTTCATAAAGCTCAGCATTAAAATAAGCATATATATAAGGTGATAATAAAATACTTTATAATGGGACACTTCATAACATGAAATACAAATAAAATATTATTAAGAATATGGGTTTAAAAAGAAAGGACAAAATAAATGTAGCAGATAAATTCACAAAGATTTGTTAGCACATCTATTTGGCTTGTTTTTATTCTGCTATGTCACAATATTTTTGCAAAAAAAAAAAAGAGAGAGAGAGAAAGACATCTAATAACTTTTTCAGGTTTTTAATGCACTTTGGTAGCTTTAGGAGCTAGGAATATAGTATCCACAAATAACTCCTTGGAGCTACATACACTTCTATAAAATCCTGTGTGAATCTGAAAAGAAAACAGAAGACAAAGATGGGGAGGCTATCCTCAATAAAGATGGGATAACATAAAATAATACTTAATGCTGTTTAAAAGGACTAATCTTAAATATTCAGGGTTACAGACTATCTACTGTTAAAATAATTAAAAAGGGATGACAAAGAAAAGTGAAGGAGAATTTCTTGGTAGCTGCCTTTCTACATTAGGGAGAGAGAAGTTAGCAGCCTAGATTCAAGTAAAAGGCAAGCTAGACAAATGAAGACACTTCTTTCCACCTTCCCTTCTCAGTATCTTCTCACTGCTACTCCCGGGAGCCCCACTCCCATCTTGGGTAGCCATGGTCACCTGAAGAGCCATATTCTCTCAGTGCTTAGGGAAATCCAAGAGGGGGACAATTAAGAAGACCAGTATGGTTCCATTCACAACTGAAGAACAAGGGAGAACAAGATACCCAGCCAGGGGTTAGAAGGAGACAACAGAATCTGGAACTGAAAGCACTTTAGAATTCAACTCCTCCAACTCTGATCTGACTTCCCCAAGGTCACATGGCCCCTAGGGGGCAAGGACAATATCAGAACCCAGGTGTCCTCAGCACAGCACTCTGTCCACTTCCCACTGCCTCCTCATCCCAGAAGTCAATTAGAAACCACAGAAAATTTAATAACCAAGCTAATCTCATTGCCCCCTAAACCAAATCTCTCTTTTTTTCTATCTTTTCATTATAGAAATTTCCAACATCTCCAAGTAGAGAGGTGAGACTAATAAACCCCATGTTACCCATCGCTGAGCTTAAACAATTACCACCTTGTGGTCAGTCTTCTTTCATCTATACTCACCCCACCTCCAGGATTATTTTGACATGAATCCCAGATACAGTATCATTATATCTTTTTAAACATTAAGTGCTCAAAGAAGTTATATAGCTGCAAATGCATCAGAGACAATTTTGTTAGGAATGTCCCAATTCCATACCCTTGTGCTATCTGACGTATTTTCTTTCTTTCTTTTTTTAAAGATTTTAAGTAATCTCTACGCCCAATATGGAACTCAAATGCACAACCCTGACATCAAGAGTTGCATACTCTAAGGACTGAGCCAGCCAAGGGCCCCTGAGGTATTTTCTATTTTATTTCATTGCCCTAGAACTAAAGGCCAACTCTCATGTCAGCACAGACCAGTAAGATATGCTCTGTGACCCTGCACATACAATGACAATATTAACCTTGGGGCAATGAGGAATTCTGATGAAGGGACTGTATTAGACAACAAGCACAGAGAAAGTTGAACTTCTATCATGAGATAAATGGCTTTCTACCTTAAAGATAATCCCACTGATACTGGACACCTGTTTAAGTTAGGCTTAATTCTGGCCCGAGATCTAAAGCCCGTTTCTTCCATGAGTCCACATGAAGCTTTAACACGAAGGTTAAATAATGTTTAACATGAAAGGTGCTAAATAACGTAATTCTTAAAGTATAACAAACCCACAAAATAATTATAATAAATTTTCACACCAGCAGTGTTATGACTCCCTTAGGAAAGAAACCATTTACTTGTCCTAAAGGCATGATGGAAATTTTAAATTTAACAATAAATACAGCAACCCTTTTCCTTCAAACAGCCATTTAGATTTTGCCCACAGAACAAATACATTCAAAAAAGACATTAAAAAGTTTTTTAAGTTAACAAACAGGATTGTACTGCTGGAACTAAGTAGATAGACAATAGTGCGTGTGTGTGCACACAGATACTTCAGCTACAATGTTGACAAATAACATTTCTGCTTCTAATTTTCTATTTCACCTCTCCCTTCCTCCACACTAGTTTTCTGTATGAATTTACAAGTATATATTTAAGAATAAGAATATATTTGAAAGTCAATGAGTGGAAAAGGAGGCAAATCAGAACTCTTAGGTTGTTTCATCTTTAAATTAACTAATTTCATTTCAAATACGGATTTTCTTTTCTGGGAGAAAAAAGCCTTATACGACACAATTGGTTATCTTTTCAAAGATTTAACAACTCTTGGGGCGCCTGGGTGGCGCAGTCGGTTAAGCGTCCGACTTCAGCCAGGTCACGATCTCGCAGTCCGTGAGTTCGAGCCCCGCGTCGGGCTCTGGGCTGATGGCTCGGAGCCTGGATCCTGTTTCTGATTCTGTGTCTCCCTCTCTCTCTCTGCCCCTCCCCCGTTCATGCTCTGTCTCTCTCTGTCCCAAAAATAAGTTAAAAACGTTGAAAAAAAAAAAATTAAAAAAAAAAAAGATTTAACAACTCATCTTTTAACAAAGTTATGATATTCATACCTGCTGAGGTTTCTCTGAATTTGTCACTGGTCTTCTTTTTCCTCCATTTCCAAGGCTTAAAGATTTTACCGATGGTGGAGAGTTTCCCCTTTCTCTTGAAGGGAGGTGTTTGGGAGCCTGCTGTTGGGCCATCTGAGTTTGCTATGGAAGCTTTGTCGAGTCCATCAACTGTATAAAGAAAAATAAAGTCAGAGAAAAGCTGTAATAAAAAGTTGAAACAACATCATGTGTTTCTTCCTGTACTTTAATAGCAAGCATGGCCACTTTAATTGGAATCTCACATAAAGTTTATTTTGCCCCACTTCCCAGGGGCAGAACTCCCCTGATATCAGTCAGTAAATCAATCAATCAGAAATTACAGTCCCCTCAGATAATCATTTTGGAGAAATAGAAGAGAAGCAAGAGACTTACATACTAGCTAGGGCCAAATAAAGGCCTGCAAAACACAGCTGATTTCATCTGTAGCAACTACATCGATGTTTTGTGAAGGAACAGAATATTCTAAGTAGTAAAAGCCTGGTTTGCGAGCATAATTCATCCCAGAAAGAAACATGCTTGTAATCCAAAGCACTTGTATATCAAAGCAAATTTCAAGAACCATTGGCTCAGTTGGGATCATGTGACATCCAGTGTCACATTCTACTCGTATTGCGAGACATCGCTCGTTTTTTAAGTTAAAATTTATTAGAAATGTTTCCTTGTCTTGCAGAACATTCGCAGAGCAAGTTACTCGCAATCCAAGGTTTTATTCTATTCCTGAAATTGGATGTTCCTCCAGAGGCTAGTATGGCAGTCTCAGTAATGAATATTTCAGTTATGGTGTAGTTAAAACCACAGTTTCTCCTTCACAAAATAAAACTTAGTGCCAAGAAGCTAAATTGTATTTAAAAAAAAATTTTTTTTTAACTTTATTCATTTTTGAGAGAGAGAGAGAGAGAGAGAGAGAGAGCATGAGCAGAGGAGGGGCAGAAAGAGAGAGGGAGACACAGAATCCAAAGCAGGCTCCAGGCTCCCAGCTGTCAGCACAGAGTCCAATGCGGGGCTCAAACTCACAAACTGTGAGATTATGACCTGAACTGAAGTTGGACACTTAACTGACTGAGCCACCCAGGTGCCCCTAAATTCTAATTTTTATGGTGCTAAAATTATATTTTGCTCCTATTGCATAAAAAAAAAAAAAAGTTTTCAGCTTCAAATAAACTGGTAATTTTCACTAACAATATGGAAATTGGGGCGCCTGGGTGGCTCAGTCGGTTGAGCAGCTGACTTCGGCTCAGGTCATGACCTTGCACTCCGTGAGTTCGAGCCCCGCGTCGGGCTCTGTGCTGACAGCTCAGAGCCTGGAGCCTGTTTCAGAGTCTGTGTCTCCCTCTCTCTCTGCCCCTCCCCCGTTCATGCTCTGTCTCTCTCTGTCTCAAAAATAAATAAACTTTAAAAAAATTAAAAAAAAAAAAAAAAGAAATGTATGGAAAGGTGGGTATTGTGTGTGGTAGAATGTATCTTTAGTGACTTAATCATTTTATTAATCAGAAAAAAGGCCCCAAACCCTAAGTTGCCTTGCAGGAAGTTCAAAACAGAAGGAAGACAATGATGGCTTATGTTATTCCAACCATTAAATTTTAATGACAAAAAACTGGAAGCAGCCCAGAATGGATAAATTATGGTACTGTTCATGCAATGAAATAACACTCAGCAGTAACAATAATGATAAAAACCCATTGATACATTCATACAAAAAGATGAATGTGTCTCAAAAACATTGTGCTGAGAAAAATGCCAAACATAACAGAATACATACTGTGTGGTTCCATGTATATGAAGTTCTAAAGGAGCCAAAATGAATTTATGACAATAAAAAGAAAAAAGGCACAGAGCCTGCCTGAGATTCTCTCTCTCCCTCTCTCTCTCCACTCCTTCACTCTCTATGTCTCTCAAAATAAACTTAAAGTTTTTTTGTTTTTTTTTAAATCACTTGACATACCAGAACAAGAAAAATCTTAAACTGAATGACAAAAGACAATCAACATACACCAACCCCTAAATCCTTATGGGCTTCTTCCAAGAACTGAACGATAAACTCCATTCTTCCCTCCTGCAATATCTATCCTAATTTCAGGCAGAAATGCAAATCATGCAGTGACTGATTCTTTCATATGTTTCCTGACCCTACTTTACCCTGCTCATACTGGCCAAAGTGCAATAGACAGGAAGAAATATGAAACAGATTGATTTTGAAGCTAAGCCAGAGTGAAAATGTAAAATCCTTCTTTATTTCACTTCCTCAAAGAAGGGGTAAGCCGAGGGAGGAACTGAATGTATGGTGTTTCTTCTTTTTTTGCGATTTTATGCTGAAGGGCTTAGTTTTGAACAATTTAAATGCTGTGAAACATATAAGGGCTGACTATCACAGATATAGGAATGAGAGTCTAAATCTCAAATCTGTCTCTGTGGCTAGAGACACACATCCACTTCCCATTTCCTTTCAAGCCACATATCCAGTTCCCTGACACTCCATAAAAATTCTGCTTTTGATCCAAACCCTTGAAGAATAATCTACTTTTTCTCCTGAAAACAAAAATAAACAAAAGAAAGATTACATAGTTCTCTAGGTGACAGATGGAGAGATTGAGTGAGTGAAGAATTAAAGCCTTAATGTTAAATTCATAGCTGCATAAGAAATTAACTGCCGTTATCTTTCTTTATTATGCATTTACAGTTCCAGTCTTTACCTCTACTCTGGAAAGGGCCTGGGTCAGTGCCAATGACCAGAGCAGTGCACACATATGCATATCTTTTTTTCTGACTGAATAAATTCACCTGTAATTTTGTAATTGTTGGGTTAGTAGAGCAAACCATATTTGCAATCAGGAACCATATGTTGGCACAGTTGGCCACACCGCCATTGTACTTCTCTTAAATCATGAATGTGTAGGGGATTTTCACTGCTTTTGAGTAGTATGCACATAACATAAACTCTCCTCTCCTCCCAACACCCAGAATACTGCCGGTTCCATTGAATTTTGCATTTCCATGTAGATGAGAACACATTGCTAGGCAAATCCCAGATGAAAGTCTAAATTTCCTGACTGTTTTAAAGGCTAATTTGGATCAACTTTCATGATAAGAAGAGTATCCTGTTCTTCACCAGAAGTTTCTTTTTCACACTTGAGATCAACATTTTAAAATATTTCAAAATATTTTAGATCGTTAAATATTTTAATATTGTGAAGTACAGTCATTAGCTGTTCTAACATAGACATTTTAAATGGCACAGCTAAGTCTATTTTCCTACCGAATGAGCTCACACCTAATAGGACTTCTCCACATTACCAATTGTTGAGAATTCAGAGAATACGAGCAGGTTTTATTTTTCATTTAAACAGAAATTTATCAAATAGGCAGTTAACAGTAATGTACCAATGCTCTGTTACATGGTTGTAACAAATTTATTCAACTCACACATGAGATGAACAATGGAAGAAATTAAGTAGGGGGGTATGTGAGAACTCTCTCTCACTGCACTATCTTTACAACTTTTCAACAAATTTAAAACTATTTTAAAGTTTTATTTATTTATTTATTTATTTATTTATTTATTTATTTAGAGAGCATGCTTACAGCGGAGGGGCAGAGAGAGGAGGCAGAGAATCCCAAGCAGGCTCCCACTGTCAATTCAAAGCCCAACATGGGGCTCAAACCCATGAACCACGAAATCATGACCTGAGCCGAAATCAAGAGTCAATGCCCAACTGACTGCGTCACCCAGGTGCCCCTAAAACTATTTTAAAATAAAGCGTTCATTTTTTTTAACTTAAAAAAAGTTAATTTATTTTTGAGAGAGACAGTGCGTGTGTGCGTGCATGCATGCAAGTAAGAGAGGGGCGAAGACAGAGAGAAGGAGACAGAATTGAAACAGCCGCTAGGCTCTGATCTGTAAGCCTAGAGCTCGACATGGGGCTTGAACTCACGAGCCATGATATCGTGACTTGAGCCGAAGTTAGATGCTTAACCGACTGAGCTACCCAGACACCCCTATTTTTAACTTTTTGAGGAATTTCCATACTGTTTCCCAGAGTGGCTGCACCAGTTTGCATTCCCACCGGCAGTGTAAGAGGGTTCCCCTTTCTCTGCATCCTTGCCAACATCTGTTGTTTCTTGAGTTGTTAATTTTAGCCATTTTGACAGGTGTGAGATGGTATCTCATTGTGGTTTTGATTTGTATTTCCCTGATGATAAGTGATGTTGAGCATCTTTTCATGTGTCTGTTAGCCACGTGGATGTCTTCTTTGGAAAAGTGTCTATTTGTGTTTTCTGCCCATTTCTTCATTGGATTATTTGCTTTTTGGGTGTTGAGTCTGATAAGTTCTTTATAGATTTTGGATACTGACCCTTTATCAGATATGTCATTTGCAAGTATCTTCTCCCATTCCGTGGGTTGCCTTTTCACTTTGTTGATTGTTTCCTTCACTGTGCAGAAGGTTTTTATTTTGATGAAGTCCCAGTAGTTCATTTTTGCTTTTGTTTCTCTTGCCTCTGGAGACGTGTTGCGTAAGAAGTGTCTATGGCCAAGGTCAAAGAGGATGCCACTTGTGTTCTCCTCCAGGATTTTGGTGGTTTCTTGTCTCACATTTAGGTCTTTCATCCATTTTGAATTTACTTTTGTGTATGGTCTAATAAAGTGGTCTAATTTCATTCTTTCACATGTAGCCATCTAGTTTTCCCGACACCATTTGTTGAAGAGACTGTCTTTTTTCCTGCTTTGTTGAAGATTAGTTGACCATATAGTTGTGAGTCCACTTCTGGGTTTTTTATTCTGTTCCACTGATCTGTGTGTCTGTTTTTGTGCCATAAAGCATTCATTTTTATAAATGTGGCATTAGCTAGCATGGAGGTGCATGAGGGTGAGGATTTAAGAGCTGCTTAAGGGTGAGGATATCAGCTGTAGGGAGACCTTAGAGGGTACTGCCTTTTACTAACAGTAAAAATTTCTGCACAAAGGAGTTTTGGAAGTTACTATGCTTTAGGATTGCCCATCTTTCTCTTTAAAATCTCTTTTTATCAATATTTTCAATTCCTAGTATTTTATCACTAAGAGGTATTTACAGGTCACTAAATTGCTATTTCAGCACTTTTTAAGCACACAATAGACCCAAATAAGGTAATTGATACTCAACATATTTCAAAAGGGTAGATAATGGGACTTGAAAAATGGTGTCAGAAGTATCCACTCCCACTTACTGCGAGGCCATACAGAGAGAGGAGATCCAAACATACCCCCAATTCTCTCTCTCTCTCTCTCTCTCTCTCTCTCTCTCTCTCACACACACACACACACACACACACACACACACACACACACACACCATGCTGGGATTAGAATCATGTACTGCTAACACAGAATGACAAATCTGGGAATAAAAAGTTCTTTGTTCTTTATTTTTAAATCATTAAAGCTGAACTGTTTTCAATAATAGAATTTTATTTGGGAATCAAAGTAGATTTAAAGAACTGAAACTTCTTTCATGACAACCGAGGATGTATTTCTTGTCCATTTTTTCCCCTGCACTCCTGGGGATGGGACAAGAGCGAACGGCACAACTCAGGAACAGAAATCCCACAGCTCATGCCGGTGTGAAAGGGCTGATGAACAGGTACCCCGCAAGAACCAGCCACTGACCCGCCATGAGTTTCATCCCCTCCTGCAAGCAAGAATTAGTAAGCACTAACTGATAATCAGTAATATTCACTGAGCATTTACTGCGTGCCAGCTACTGTGCTGAGTACTTTAACTGCACCTGCTCATGCTAATTCTCACAAGAGCTCTGAGACAGAGATTATTATTAGTCCCACTTTGGAGATGAGAAAGGTGAGGTTCCCAGAGACTAAATATCTAGCTCAGTATTTGGCGGTGTGTGTGTGTATGATAATGAGTAAGTGTCTTCCTCACGTGACACACTTGCGTGGGTGGCGGAGCTTGGGTTTTAGGCAGAGACAGCCGCTTCACCACGGCATGGCAAGGCCTGCTTTAACTCGGGGCTATAGAACCCACCATGTAAGGTCCTGGGAGATCACAGTGAGACAGGATTTTCACCCTTATGGAGCCTGCAGGATGGCTGGGGAAGCAGGTGTGATCAGTGCTCAGCTATGCCAGCAGGTGGGGAGGCAGTGTAACAAGGAAGCAGAGCCCAAATGTGGGAGCCCAGAGGGGAGCCGTAAACGCTGACTGAGGTGACGGGGACTGCTTCACAGGGAGTAAGAGATTCGACCAGGGACCAAAAAAGATCAGTAGACATTTTGGTGGAAATCAAGGAGGGAACGGCCTGAAAGTTGACCAAATCAAGGATGGCTGACCTTTTAAAGTAAAGCCAAGAAAAACGTTCTCATTGCCATTCTGCTCTGCTCAGAATAGACCCATGGTATGTCTTTATGGGAAAAAAACGAAAGCAAACTTATAAGGTCATGTCTGAACATGTGAAATGGTTAAACGTGAACATTTTTACAAAGGAACTAGAGAATTAGTGAACTTTCTGTATATCAATGTACATACCATTACTTAAAATCATAGAATAATGCAATTTTAGAGTTAGAAAAGATCTTGATTGGTGTGGGGAAAAAATTGCTTTTCATTGGCTGACAGCTTAAAAAAATAATCAACATTAAGGTAGTGATCATGGCTAAAAATAGTTTTTAAATTATTTAGCCTTCATCTTTTAAAACCCATTTAGAGCAAAAAGAATAGAATGTAAACAAGAAATTATATTTAAAGAAAAAGAATAGAATGTGAAAAATGCTGCTATCAATAGAGGAAAAAGAAGGAATATTAATCCCCCTGGAGGAAGACTGCTCTCATAACTTGACCCTGTATTTGCCAATTTCCAGAAGCTATAATGTTATGTCAAGGGACCTGGAGTAAGATTAGTCATTCAAATTAATACTATGGAGCTCTTTCAAAATAATTTTTAGGTACACATACAGGCAGGAAAAGAATTTGTATAAGCAGTCACCATCCAGATCAAAGTCTAGAATCATTTCCAGACCCGAAAACCTTTCTTGTGCTTCTTGCCAGTCAATACCCATCCTCTCCCATCCCCCAAATAACCCGTTTTAACCCCTAATACCACTGATTGGTGTTATCTATTCTTGAACTTCAACTTAGTGGAATTATGCAGCATTACTCTTTCGTGTCTGTCCTTTTTCACTGAACTTTATGTCTGTGACATTCATCTAAATACATGAGCTATCCAAAGCAAAGCTACCTAGCCACAAAATGGAAATGTGCTATCTTAGCAAGACCCAAGACGACAGAGCCCTTGACAATGACGAGCTTTATGCAAAGCTCTTCTATGTATAAAGGATATCATTACTAATTTCTTTATGTGGAAAACGCAAATAGCACCTCCTTTCCTTTACCAGATCTGTGGGAAAGCTAATCTATCTTTTTGAGATGGACCTGAAACCGCTAAATTGGAAGATCCCCCATGCAAGATTAAAGGCGGAGAAGCAGTGTATTTTCTGGAAATAATGACAGCTTTGTGTTTATTTTTACTCTGCATATTAGGGTATGCAGCAGTTCTGAGCTATGCAATCCACAGAAACACTTGAGTACAACAGTGTTCGTTCTGGGAACTACAGCTGTGTTTAACACAGGAGTTCTACGTTATCCTATGTATATTAAAAACCTATGTGTGAAAAAACTGAGACCTAGGAAGACTATGTGGCTTTCCAAATCATTAACTAATGGCAAAGACATAATCTAGGTCATGTGATTCCTGACCCAGGCCTTTGTCCCCACTCCGTGATCCTGTCCTCCTTGGAATGTGACTGGGGAGCCGGAAGCACCTCCTGGTAGCTCTAAAAGAGCATTAAGACTCTTTCTGCAGAACAAAAAGCAAAGACAGTGCAGAATTAGAAAAGACAATAAATTTCAGTTAACGTTCTGGGTTTCAACGATCCAACTGCAATGGTTAACTAACTGTAAGTGAAGAAGAGGGTTGGGTCCCAAGCCCTGTGACCTTCGGCAGGCACCCCAGTATTTCATTGCTGAAATTAGGAGACTAAGTTACATGATCTCTAGGCTCCTTTCCAACTTGAAAAACGCTACGATTCTCATACTGATTTGTGCTGAACGTATCGATCTTTCAGGCCACATTAAGACCAGTTCTAAGTGCTTTATGAATATTGCCTCATTAACTGTCAACGCAACCCTGTGAAGCGGGGGCTATTAGCATTCCCCCTTTATAAATAAGGAAGGTAAAGCCCAGAGAGAACCAAGTAATGTGTCCAAGGTCACAAAGCTGGTATTTGGGCTTTAAAGGAAATAGTTTGCCTCCAAGAGTATCCTTTGTACAAAATGGAACAGAGGGACACAGGTGGGAATGGAGAGCTAGTTTAAGAGAAGGCAAGACATAAACCCTAACGAACAATAACTCAGTTCTACCTCTGGCTGCTTCCCTGGACTATTCCAAAGGATGACGGCAGGTACTGTTTTGTCTCTGAAACAATCCCAATGTCTTCCCGGGTAAGTTCATGCTGGTTGCAGACAGAGTGTGCTCTTCACTGATACTAACTATGGTCTTCTGATTGCCCATAATCCTTATTTATCATAGTATTAGTTTTAGGAATTTGATATCATCAGTTTTTTAACTTGTTTTTCTAATGGAGGCAGCCATTATTTTTAAACCCCCACGGGGAAAAGCTACTAAAGACTTCCATCTGTCTGCAAGCACTGACAAAGAATTTCAGAGCTTAAACTTGTGGCCGATAGGCCTGAAGAATGAGTATGTTTGTGCAGCTGTATGACATCCTCATGCTCTGACCTGCACAACATCCCCTAGACTTGCTACAGGATATTTAACAGATTAAATAATATCACTTGTATTGGGGCCCTGAAGAAACGTGATTGAGTAGAACAAGGATCACTTTGCAAACGGAAAATCACTTTTATTGTAAAATAAATGTGTTTCAAGTTTCAAATACCACTGGTATCACAATAAGCAAAGAGTACGATGAACAGATTTGATGGCTCTACTTGGGAACAGCAAGAATGCTGCTGCAGAAGTGAAAAATAAGAAAAAAGGAAGCAATCAACATTCTACCTTCCTTCCCCTACCCTAATCATCTCCTATAACTCCCAAGTCTGAGTGGGGAGCAGGTCATGGCGTGTGGAGATTATACTGTGTTTGTTAAAATGAAGAAAAGGTTGGGGCGCCTGGGTGGCTCAGTCGGTTGGGCGTCCGACTTCGGCTCGGGTCACGATCTCACGGTCCGTGAGTTCGAGCCCCGCGTGGGGCTCTGTGCTGATGGCTCAGAGCCTGGAGCCTGCTTCCGATTCTGTGTCTTCCTCTCTCTCTGCCCCTCCGCCGTTCATGCTGTCTCTCTCTGTCCCAAAAATAAATAAACGTTAAAAAAAAAAAATTAATAAATAAATAAATAAATAAATAAATAAAATAAAATGAAGAAAAGGTTGACACAGCTCCAGTGGGCAAACCACCAACCAAGAGAATTTCACTTCCTCTATGTTAAAGATAATGACCACTCGGTTTGCTGAGCATAGGCATAAGGATGAAACTTAAGGGGGGGCGCCTGGGTGGCTCAGTCGGTTGAGCGTCCGACTTCGGCTCAGGTCCTGATCTCATAGTTTGTGGGTTCGAGCCCCACATCAGGCTCTGTGCTAACTGCTTGCTCAGAGCCTGGAGCCTGCTTCAGATTCTGTGTCTCCTTCTCTCTCTGCCCCTCCCCCACTCACGCTTTGTCTCACTCTGTTTCTCAAAAACAAATAAATGTAAAAAAAAAAAAAATTTTTTTTTTTTAAAAAGGATGAAACTTGGGATGCCTGGGTGGCTCAGTCGGTTAGGCGTCCGACTTCAGCTCAGGTCATGATCTCACGGTCCGTGAGTTCGGGCCCCGCGTCGGGCTCTGTGCTGAACGCTCAGAGCCTGGAGCCTGTTTCGGATTCTGTGTCTCCCTCTCTCTCTGACCCTCCCCCATTCATGCTCTGTCTCTCTCTGTCTCAAAAATAAATAAACGTTAAAAAAAAATTTTAAGGGGCACCTGGGTGGCGCAGTCGGTTAAGCGTCCGACTTCAGCCGGGTCACGATCTCGCGGTCCGTGAGTTCGAGCCCCGTGTCAGGCTCTGGGCTGATGGCTCGGAGCCTGGAGGCTGTTTCCGATTCTGTGTCTCCCTCTCTCTCTGCCCCTCCCCCGTTCATGCTCTGTCTCTCTCTGTCCCAAAAATAAATTAAAAACGTTGAAAAAAAAATTAAAAAAAAAATTTTAAAAAAGGATGAAATTTAAGGGGAGAAACTGGCAGACCTTATGTATAAGGTATAAAACCAAATCAAATGAAATTTCGTAATTATTAAGTAAGCGGCTAAATCCTGACTGAGCAAAATTATGAAAAATTTCCCATTGTGAATGAATGTAACAGAAGTATTAATAAAATAACCCATTAAATTTGGGCCAGTATCTTTAGGTTAAAAAGCTGGTGAAGAAATAAGAGCCTTGAAAATCTACATATAATGTGATAACTCTGTCTATAGTCCAACAGTCTCCTAACAGTCACACCAAGTCACCAAGGCTGGTATCTGTGAAGAGAACGGTGGCCACATGCAGAATTCTGGACTATCTACCCAAGGCAGAAATGAAACCTACAGGCTTATACGGTGTCAGGCAGCCTTGCTAGAAGGAGAATTTACGTCATAAAGAATCCCTAGGGCTCCCAGATTTATATCCTTGTAGTTCAGTTAAGAGGTGACTGCAACAACCAGGCATCTGAACTTGGAGAGCAGTGAAAATGAATTAGAAATGATAAATGGATCCAAGGGACATTGAGGAAAAAGAAGTGAGGAGACAGGGGAACTATCTGGAGAAGTCACAAAGAATTCTACAGCTTGAACCTCTCTGAGGTGTGGTGGAATGTCAAGAGGCGACTTGGAGAAAGACCTATGGCTTGTGTTCAGGCACCATGAACTTCAGGTGTTGGCAGGACATTCAAGGGAAGATGGCCAGCAGACAGTCAGAAATACATTATTGGCACACGAGCGGGAAGTCGATGTTGAAGTTATCTGGAGGAGTCTTCCAAACAAAAGCAGCAGTTGAGGGCCAGAGGTAAACTCCTAGAGAATGATTACATTTAGAAGGCAGTAGGCTGTACGTAATGAAGAACCTTGGACTTCTCTTATACTGAGAAAAAGTTTAGTTTACTTGTTTTAAAATCACCAAGTGTGGGGGGATACTCTGGCATGTTTATGGACCGAGGGGAAAGAGCCTAAAGGGAGAGAGTGTGGAAATCTAAGAGCGCGCTGACTAGCCGTGTGGGGATGGGCTTCTCCTTCATCCAGGATAAGGAGACTCCAGGTGGAGAAGGAGAGCCTGACCCTCATTCGATGAATGTGAGGAAGTGAGCTAGGAGTCAGGATGTGACAGTACCAGAGACGTGAAGGGGAACTCCACAGGATAGCACGCACTTCAAGAGAGAATACATGCACTACTGGAAGCCAGGCAGGCAGGAATGGCAGTCGGGAGTGGATCAAATGTCAATGGTGAGGGGTGAGGCAGAGCAGAACCTCCATCACAGAGTTACCACGGAAGTGTTGCCAAGGAGAGGTGGGTTTCAGACCAAAAAAAAAGGAGGAAGGAGAGGTCTACAAAAAGATGAGGATGTCAAAACGTCTGTGCATTGTGGAATATAGTCATCCATTCGCAATTAACGTATTTAGCAACTATTACAGACAAGGCAGTGCACTGAGACTATAATGGTGAGCAAAATGGATTGCAACTCTGCCCTCAGGAGGCCTACAGTCTATGAGATGGGCTGACATTATTCAAGTAACCGTTATTCCAAAACAGAAACATGGCACACAGTGAGAGCACAGGGGAGGTAAGTGGCTGGAGGGGCCCAGACTGTGGCAGGTGAGCATTAGTTCTTGGGACAGGCATGGCATGAAATACTCTCTACATTCTGTGTTAAAATTCAAGGCAAGGCCGTTTGAGGGTTATGGAGATTTAGTCTAGTTTCATAACGTTACTTAAAAGGTAGAAATACCCCGTCCAAATTAGGCAGGAAACCATTTAAAAGTCACTGAAAAGCAACGGATTAACATTCCTTAGTTTGTACACCTAATTCTCTAGAGACAGAGAAAGACAGGAAGGGATTGGGGGCAGGGGGGAGGGGAGAGAATTCCCCTTATGTTTTTTTAAAAAATAATTTTATAGTAATGATGCCTTTAGGGCTGATTTTCGTTTTTTCTCCCATACAGTCACTAAGGATCTCCCACTTACAAGATGTTCTATTTTGGTTTCTTTCTTTAAAACGCCATGTGTGGCAAGCAAGCATTCTCGAGAACGAGCTGTTCTGGCGGGACGTGGGTACAACGCCGCAAGGAAAGCCTCTGAATCCAGTGAGGGCCCCCATCAAGCCAACCTGCTTATTCCAAAATTCTTCCCTGATATAATTTTTATTAAGATCTGCAATGCTGGCCTGAAGGAATGTTCGATGTGTACTAGAATGATGGAAAAAAAAAAAAAAAAGCCCATGACCGAACTTCAGAAGTAGCTAGTTGCAATTCATCAACTTTTCCAGAAGCCATAAAAATAACTTTTAATTGTTGTTGTTCTTAAGCGAGTAGGGGAAGGGGAAGAAAAAAAAAAAAAAAAAAAAAAGATGGTCTCTTCAGGAGGCAAGTACATGAAGAAAAAGGAATAGTGCTCTCTACTAGATCATGAGTCCCGTGAGGACAGACACCAAAAGAGTTTTATTCCTAGTGGGACCCCCACCCTGTACCCAAGGCCACAGAAGGTACTTACTAAATATTTACAAAATGAATAACTAAGTCGTAGACAAATGTTTGTTAATCATGTACAAGGCCTGGCCTAACTAGGCTATGATTTATTTTAGCAGGTCTTCAGATTTTTCACACAGAGGAAACTGTTTCCAACAGGGCCTTCCTGCAGAGCTCCAAATATTTTGAAAGATAACATAACAAACACTAAAGTTTGAAATTGAGAAAATATCAAAGCCAGCAGGAAGGATGATTAACACTCATAAGAATGGTACAGACATTGTTGACAAATTTTTCAGGTGAACAAAGCCTTACTTGCTGCTTACTGTGTAATTTTAAAATGACAATCCATCAAAGACAAACAACTGGAAAAAAAAACAGTTGGAATGATTTATATGTGAAATAATCTTTGAAGAATTTTGTATTTTTAGATAGCAGCGAGTGGCGAAAATTAATGTTTTCACGAGCTACCCCTCCACACACCCCACACTGACATTTCCTTCTTCCTTCTCTCTAAACACGTTAGGCAATTCAGATGTTTCCTCAGTCTTCACTTTCTTTCTCCTAACTGGAAGAGTCAGAAAGCCAATTTAGTTTCATGGTAAAGAAACTGGAAAGGCACCTTGTCCCACTATACTGACACTAAGTCCAAACTGCATTTCTTTTTCCATTCTTTTTGGGCATTCCATGTGAGAATTTGAATCTCTTAGAAAACGTGAAACCACACAGAAAACTCTAAAGCCGTATTTTTAACCTGAGATCAAATTCTGTCAAAATATAACATTATGAAGGTTTAGCCCTGTATTGATACTTCAGATGTTTGCCTCACTAACTACATCAGAAACTGATAGAGCTACAAGGCCCTTCACACAGCAGCCCAGCGTTGTGGTGGCAGAGACCTGAGCACACAATGTAATGTGCTCAGTGACTAAGGAATCATTTTTTAAGACTGGCAAGCAGCAGCAGCAGCAGCAGCAAGGTTTTGTTCCATTCTAAACAGAAAATACCACCTCTCCCATCTCACCTTTCAACCTCACCTTTCAAGGAGAATCAAATGTCTCCTGTTACACCAGTATCTTAAGGGGAGCAAACACAAATGGGGAAATGAGTGGCTCTTACCGTGCTCTATATTAAAGCTCCCAGAGAAGCACAAAAATGTTTTCTTTTGTCTTACTCTTTAGCTTATTTGGCACCCTGGTGACATCTAGTATATGCTAAAAGAGAGGAAGGAAGGAAGGAAGGAAGGAAGGAAGGAAGGAAGGAAGGAAGGGAGGAAGGAAGGAAGGGAGGAAGGGAGGAAGGGAGAGGGGAAGGAAGGAAGGAAGGAAGGAAGGAAGGAAGGAAGGAAGGAAGGAAGGAAGGAAGGGAGGAAGGGAGAGAAGAAGGAAGGAAGGAAGGAAGGAAGGAAGGAAGGAAGGAAGGAAGGGAGAGAGAGAGAGAGAGAGAGAGAGAGAGAGAGAGAAAGAAAGAAAGAAAGAAAGAAAGAAAGAAAGAAAGAAAGAAAGAAAGAAAGAGACAAAGAAAATCATTTTAAGTATAAACATAGACCTGTAAGTACCATTGAGAGAAAACATGGGCCTTGGGCTCAGAAAGACTTGAATTTAATAATCTGTTCTTCCATTTCCTGGCTGGTAATCTTGGGCAAGGTCATTCAACCTTGTTCATAGTCTCTTCCTCAACCATAGAAGGGGATAATACAATTTACCATTTGGGTTGTTGCTAGGGTTAACAGAAAAAATACCCGCAAAGGGTCGTACTGAGTCACCAATATTCAAGAAAGGTGAATGTCTTCCATTACTTTTTTCCCTCCTCCTACACAATCAAGTGGAAAGGGGACTCGTAAAAGGTTTTGAGGAGAATAAATCATAGAAAGTGGGTTATTTACAATTTGGAGCAACTGGAAGAGTGAAATGTCTTTGAAAGCTATTTTCCAGGTCTTCCAGAGGGCACCAGAAAAACAAAAACACCCTGTACAAAATGGACTCTTGCACAGAGCCACCTGTGTTCTCCACTGGTCTCAGGACAATTGCTGAGAGCTGCAGAGAACCAGCACGCACCCAAGGGAAACTGCCATCAGCCCACAGCAGAAGTGCCCTGGGGGGAGTCACAAAGCAAGAAGGTTGACATCACCTACAAGACTGGGAGAGAATCACTAGAACTGGATTTGGCTCTATTTCCCACCAGCTGGGAAGTTGCACAGTTTATTTTTACGCTTGTACCTGCAAAAAATAAAAAAGTAAAGTGAAAAACTGAAAACAAAAGAACCTATTTTATTCAAAAGACCTGTTGTTTACTTGGTGAATCCTTACTGAACCATGTCGAAAATTCACTTAGTGAACTGTCTACACCTAGTTGAGCTACACGTTGTTGTTGCCTTTAGTTTGTTTTTTTTTTAAGTCTGTGCTGTTTAAGAAGTGTTGCTATAGTGGCCAAACACAGGAAGTTGCGTTTTACTCCTGTTTCCAAATATGCCTAATGTCAAAATCTGAGGAGAAAAAAAAAAAAAGTTCCGTTTCATGACTCTGTTAACCTCAGATTCTTTAGTGTTAAGGCCACCTTTAAATTCAACATAGTTCCTAAGTCCTGAAGGACTCATATTTGCTGAGAATCATCATCTACTGGTCTGGCTAAGAAATCACAATCAAGGGGACCTCTGTTTATTCTGCACCATCCCCTTTTTGCGATCTAACAGGAACCTTATGCTCTTTCTTTTTGCCCCTGGGACGAGATACCCAGCAATGAAAACAACGTAGGAATGGCACTACCAACACCATAAGTCATTATTCCTTAAATCCTTATTAGTTATTTCCATTGTGTATAGTAAGCCTTCATCTTTAGACTTTAGGATACTGAGCTTTGAATCTGAAATGCCAAGCTTGAATCCCATTGAAATGTTCTCACTTGGAAGAACACCATTACTCTGTGACTTGCAAACATTGTTAGAATGAGTGTTTAGCCTATTCTGATCTGCTGTGTTAAAAAACCAAAGTGACAGGATCACAACCAACGGGTGTGGAGTTTAACTGAAAATTCCTGCACATCCCAACTCCTACTCCGTCACCATTTAGATTCAGATCAGGGCCCAAAAGATTATTGGATCTGGCATGCAGCTTCTTAGGAATGCCTCGTATCTCAGCCATCTCAAGGTCTAACTTACTTTTAGGAAACTCCTGCTCCAAAAGAGGCCAAAAAATTAAACACAGTAATCTCTTAGGTGACTGGAGAGTTTTAAACCCTTTTAAGGGAGAATCTAGGTTTGTAGGATTCTGATGCACCCATCTTACTGGTGTGTTTACAGGGCTCGAGGGACCTGTTCCAAGTAAATTAAAGAATTTGGGACCTCAAGGAAGTGGGTGTGTTTTTGAAGCACTATCTTCATGTCTTGTGACAAGACGAATAAGTCCACCCAGTCTGTCCATCCCAGTGAAGACTTTCCTGTGAAATTCAGCAAGAGATAGGAAGCCATTATTGAAAGCTGGCTAGGTGCTTTGCAAAGTGTATGGGACATAATATAAATGTGTTTAGTCACATGTGAATCATCCTTGAATTACCAACCTGATTCAATGGGGCTGCTGCATTTTCTGGCAAGAACATTCTTGCTCTGGCTCTACTTTGACAGGTGTTTTAACACTATCTTTCTTTAGCATCCCTATTCATTTTATTTCTTATTTTAGCAGCTTTTTGTGAAGAAACATGTCACTCTGCGGGATATCAAACACATCTAAGATAATAAAAGCATACAGAGTAAGAAAAAAAATCAAACACAGAAAAGAGGAATATATATATGTAGTGACATTTGGGAATAAAGCATTTCTCTAAATAGTGTGCCTCACATTCAGGGATCTCAAAGAAGATTATAAAAAACTAGTCAGGTGGTACTTATACAGTTGCTGACCACACTGGATTAGCATCTTCATAAGCATTTTTTTTTCTTAGCATTACTCAATTTGGTACTCCAGTCACAAGGTAATTATTTCTTATACAAGTATGGCAGAAACACAGTGTTCACATAGACTATTTTCTAATTTTACCACTTATTCTCTTTATATTCCATGCCTTATCTCCTAAGTGGCACTGCCTAGCGACACTGATTGGCTCCCGTTGCCAAAAAACACCTTCAATGCATCCTCTTACTCGGGCCATGTCTAACCGAATATGTAGTAGCATCGTTGAAGATGAGCAGGAAAGAAGCTATAGTCTGTTAAGAAGTGCAGCTGAAGAAACCAGAAAAAAAGACAATGGATCCAATGTGTTTATGGGCCACTGTGAATGGATCTCAGTTTGTAAACTTGTTTGAAGGATAATGGCAATGGCTGAATTTTGTCCCCCAAAATTCAAATATTGAAGTCTTCATTCCAAGTACCTCAGAATGTGACTGTATTTGGATAGAAGGTCTTTAAAAATGAGGTCATATGTATGGGCCCGAATCCAATTACCAGTGTCCTTGAAAGACAGTAAGACTGGACAGATGTGTGGGTTCACAGACCATATGGGGATACTGGAAGAAAGTGGCAAGGAGAGAGACCTTAGAAGAATCCAAACCTTGATCTTGGACTTCTAAGTGCTAAGTAAGTTCTTAGACTCCAGAACTGTGAGAAAATGAAATTCTGTTGTTGAAGCCAACCCAGCCTGTAGTAATTTGTTATGGTAGCCATAGCAAACTAATACAGACTTTTCCTCTTATCTGTTACGGAGTCTATTCGTACACTAAAGGTAGAGTGAAAATGTCACACAGCTTTCAACCCCATCTCTACCCCGCCCCGCCTAACAGAGGGGAAAAGAAAAGTTCTTTAAAGGCTTCTGCTAGGATCATTTTATAATGGCCTTATTAATTAAAACACCATCATTTGAAAAATGAGGTGTCCGTGTGTTGTGACATTCCGTGGTCTGATGACTAAAGGGGACTCGGGTTTTTTTTTAAGTGTGCAGTTCTAGATCCTTCTTAAAAATCTCCAGTTTGATTTTATTCTTTTCATATTTTCTTTAAAAAACTGGCAGCCAAGTACTTTCCAAGCGACAGAACACTAGTTGCGCACATATGTATATAATTCCATTTTAGTAGACTTGAGGAAAATGAAACACTGCTCTGTTAGGCACACAGAACATTCAACATGAGCTCAGTTAACTCGTTCTGGCTTATTCCAAGTTTCCATCCTCAGCTGTCTCCTCCAGCCTGGCAGGTCAGTACAAGTTAACTTCACAGATGTAGAAGAAATTTTGAAAAACACAGAATCCCTTTAAATAGATGAAATCGGCAATTGCGATCCTGAATCATCCTGTCACGTTGCCCTTCTCAGTCCTGTGGGCTACCCAGCTGTGTGGTCAGAAACATTTTTATTCTGGAAGGAAGGTCCAGGGCAATGCTCAGCAGGCCCTCCTCAGAACACCTTGGGCAAACAGTGGCCTTTCCCGGGGGAGGCTCAGAAACCCTTCAGAAAAAGCTTGTAAGAGACCCCAATTAAGACTGGAATTTACTTCACACTGGGCAATGTACTGCAAAATAGGCACATCGTTGAAAGGAAAAAGACCCCTGAAATACAAACAGGCAAAAATAAAGAGTCAAACGTTTCCAAAAGGAACATATGAAAAGAATTTCTAAATAAATGATTGCTTCCTTTTGAAGTTTTCAGGATTTGCTGCCCACATTTCTAAAAGAGAAAAGGTCTCGGCCTCCTTTTTAGAAAATATATTTGACTAAAATCTTTCTTACAGTCCACCCCACGCATTATTAAACACCTGTTCTAATCCAGCCCCTGCTCTGTCGCTTTGGTTCCTCCTTAATTAGCACACAGCCACCTCCAATGAAGTTTATAGGTGTCTTCCTAAAAAGGCAACCGACTCAAAATTCTGGGTCCTTTCCTTAAACAGCAATTGCCATTCTACAGACAGCTTCTTTCCCTTTGAATGTAATTGTATTTACCTGAAACCCAACTCTTGCGGGAAACAAATTATTTTGCAGTCTGTAGTATTAGCAAAATGTATGTAAGAGCAAAAAAACTTCTGGCAACGTGATTTTGCCAAAATTGTCCTTGACAATGGGAATACTTGCTCAGGAATGGACATATTAATGACCAAATTCATCAAGGCATTGGGTACAGAACATCAGTGTGTTTGAACTGGACATTTTGTAACCTCTACTTCAAGTCAAGAGAAGTCACACATTGTTAATGAAGAGAAAGTCTTCATCTGAAGCCATTTTTTAAGACACTGCTAACCTCCAGAGGATGTTTCTCACATTAAGAGCCTTCTGGAATACTTGCTCAAAATGCAGATTCTGAGACCCCACTCCAAGATGGATTTTGCTATTCTAGAATATGTTGCCCAGAAGAGAGTATTTTTCCCAAGCATACTAAGTGATTCTCACGATCAGGCAAGTCTGTGAAATATCATTATTACCTCAGTAAACATATTTTTAAATTAGTCCATTCAACTATAAAACATTCAACTTTCATAAAATATTTTTTTAGACTATAATAACAAGAGCACGTCAAAGTTGAGTTCTCATGTGACAATTGTTCAAGAAAGTCTTTTGCAATTAATTCAAAACTATTTGCTGAAGAGAAAAAAATTAATCTACATAAAGAGAAAATGTTAATGGTGATTAATTATAAGTGGCAGTGGATATTTTTATATATTACAGTTAAGTTTGCCTCGCTGCCTTACGACCCAGCCAAGCTACTGAGCAAGTAGACAAAATAAAGATGCCTTCTTATATAGTAGGTCTCAAAAAAACCATGCCCCATGAGCTTTTCTCAAGAAGCTACCTGTGTGCTCTGTCTAAATAAGGAAATAGACCCAGAAAAAAATAGACATTGATCTAGGAATCTAAACATCCAACACCAGACGTTAAGTGGAAAGACTCCCCAGCCTGATATGAAGAGAGATCCAGGGAAATAGGCAGCAAGCTTAAAGGAAGCCAAAGTCCAATTTGGTTACAGTTCTTCAAGATGAACTTGACAGAATAACAAAAGTGTTTGAACATGCCGAGAAGAGATTTACATAACTGGGGGAAGATTTGGGGATGAGTATGCAGGACCCTTAGCAAGCAAACAAAAATACCAGTAAGGAAAGCAAAAGCCATGCAGGAAAGAAAAAGTAATCATGGTTTACCACAGGCTTAGCTATCATCAACTTTTTACACAGTTACACAGAATACTGTTCTAATCAAAAGTACAGTGGAAGAACGCTGGGAGGATGAGAACAGTAGGGAAATGTGTGATGGAGGGGGGTGGGTTGGCAGGGGTCAGAGAAAGGGTGAAAAACGAAGCTGTATCTTCAATTTCCAAACTGTGAGTTCAGTGACAATGTGTCAAACTGAACAATCGATAATTAACAAGTAAGCGTGCTATTTAGAGACTGGAGGTAAATACTGAAGAATCCATTTAAACAACTGCAGGTTTCTTGGACACTACTTAACTTTTCACTCAATGCCTATCACTCTACTAATATCTGAACTGGCCAAAAAGGGCTGTTCATTTATTCAATAGTTGTGTCAAGCATATACCTCAGAATAAGGCAGATTAGGGAACAAGATAAGGTCCCTTAGCTTCTGGAGCCTAGGTTCTAGTGAAGGAGGTATTGAAAAAGAAACATGTAAAGAAGCAGGATAGAGGCACCTGGGTGGCTCAGTTGGCTAAGAATCTGACTCTTGATTTCGGCTCAGGTCATGATCTCATGGTTCCTGAGATCTAGCCCCGCATCGGGCTCCCTGCTGAATAGCTTGGAGCCTGCTTGGGATACTCTCTCTCTGCCCCTCTCCCCACCCCCACCCCCCCACCACTCTGGCTTGCACGCAGGGCATACTCAAAATAAACAAATAAACTTTAAAAAAATATTTAAAGAAAAAAGCAGGATTATCTGCGAGATAAAAGCAAAGAAGGAGAAAGAACTGCGGCTTGAGGAGCTAGGCAGGCTTCTCTGAAGAGGGCTGGACAAGGAAGGTCTCCATGAAGCTGGCAACTGAAGGAGTACGCTTTGGAAAGAGCTAGCCAGAGAGTGTCCCTTTCATCCCAGACAAAGAGGGAGCAGCAACTTCCAAGGTCACAGGTAAGAACAAGCAAGGCTTGTCTGGTGACTGGAAAAGGGAGTAAGACTGTGGCACGAGGGGGTGTGGGGGGAGGGGCAGGGGCCAAGGATCAGAGAGGATCCTGTAGCCTTGTGGGCCAGAGTAAGAAATCTGGATTTCATTCTAAGGGCAATGGGAAGACGCAGGAAGGCAGTGAGTAAGGAAGTGATGTGATTTATGTTTTAAAACATTACTTTGGCTGCTGTGTGGAACATGAATTGCAGAAGGCTGAGAACAGAAGCAGGAGACCAGCTCCACCTCACTACGGTTGTGCAATGACTGTGGTCAGGGCCTGGATGGTGGCAGTAGAGATAGAAGTGGGTGGACTAGAGAGACATTGGGAAAGGAAAACGTACAGGACACGTGGATGGTTCGGTGAGGAGGGGAAGACTCAAGGAGGCCTCCTCAACTTCCAGCTAGAATGCATGAGGTGGCTGGAGGTATTATTTGGTGACATGTAGAAAGTTCAGGGGGAAGGGATTTGGCGGGTAAACTCAAGCTTTCTGTTTAGACCTCTTACCTGTAGGATGCCCATTAAGGACCCAAGCAGACCTGCCCCGCAGGCTCTAGCATATCTGAGCCTAGAGCGCAAGGTGAGAGCAGAGCTGCAGATACAGACGTGGGCATCACCCCCAGGTCGGGAGTTCTCCAGCCACCCCCCAGGTCGGGAGTTCACTCCACCTTGCTGGATTATCCTAGCGGACCTCTTGGCCGTGGGGAGGTCTCCCCCAGGAAATCCATACTGCGTGCTCGGCAGGCAGATTCATCCCCTGGGGCAAAGCTGTAATCATTTCTCATTTGATAAAAAACCTTCAGTGCTTCCCACCGCCTGTGTCCTTCTTGCCTTTCAGAGCCAGAATTCTTGTCCCCATTCTGTACTTTCTGGACTCCCTCATTTGTCCCCACAATTCTCCAGGGGTCCCTTTCCTCCCACTTTCCTTTCTGCCCATCTCCACTAAGCACAGACCCTTGTGGGCAGGGGCTGTGTATGATTTCCCTTTGAATCTTCCCCCATGGCCCAGCACAGAATCTTCCGTGTAATCACTTCATTTTTTTTAATTTTTAGAAATGTTTATTCATTTTGAGAGAGGGAGAGGGAGGCGGGGGGGGGGGGGGGAGAGAGAGAGAGAGAGAGAGAGAGAGAGAGAACCAAGCGGGCTCTGTGCTTTCAGCGCTGAGCCCCTATGCGGGGGGGGGGGGGGGGGGGGGGGGGGCGCGGAACTCACAAAGAGCAAGATCATGACCCCAGCTGAAACCAAGAGTCAGTCCACGACTGAGTCACCCAGGTGTGCCAGTAACACCTTACAAAATGAGCCAATTTGCAGGAATATATTCACCAAGCACATACCGGCACAGCTTTCCAGGTTATTCCTAAGCAAAACACCACTTAAGTCCCTCCTTTGTCAACCAAAATTCCCTTAGTGTTAATGGCTGAAATGTTATACTTGCCAGAAGGTTTATATGAATGAAAACATCCAGCCCCTTGAAACAAAAATAAATGGAGGCGTAAGCAAATATAAACGATAACAGAGCAAACTTTTAAAAGCAATGTTATTTGCCCATTCCCTTCTGGGGAACAAAAACTGTTGTTTTTGGTTTGGGTTCCCCTGCTCAGATAGCGGTGGGATAGAGAGTGGACCAGAAGTGTTTATTTGCTTAAGACTATTTCTACATCAAGAACACTTTTACGTAAGTTGAGTCCCCACTAAATATGAATCTTTACTCCCAAGAATACAGACTCCCAAGAATGGGCAGTTAGCCCATTACACTGAAGTCCCTCAAGACCAGAAAGGGTGTTGGAACTACTCCTTTATTCAAGTTAAAGAGGCTTATTTAGAGATCAACAACCCAGAGTCCTTATCTCCTGCCCTCCTGCATTAAGTAGGCAAAAGGTGAAGTCTGACTCCCCCACTGATTGTTATCCTCTCAGACTTTGGAAGATAAAATATATTTAAGCTAAAAATATTTGGAATATTACTCATTGACCAGACCTGATGAGCTGTGGACCAAAGAGAAGTAAATGAAATTCAAATTTTTGCTCATTTTCTCTCCAAGTGAGGGACATTTGCATTATGATCAAACAGACTAAGAAGAAAATTAACCCCCAAGAGAAGATGGCTATAAGGACCTATATTTTTGTTTTCATCATGGAATTCACAAGAAAAAATAAAGTGGCTGCAAAACAGTCAATGATTTTAAAACTGAGTTGATTTCATGCCAGCTAGAGAAAAGCCAATACGGTTACAGGGCAACTCATGGCTTTAATTCCAGCGGAGGTCCCGGCAGACCCTGGATATGAAATCCCTGGCCACGATCATGTCCAAAGCAGACGAAAGCAGAAGCTACCACACTATTCCTCATAAATGAATTTCCTCTCTCTCTGTGTAGATTTTCCTTCATGCACATATTTTAAAAATAGAATCATTATTTTAAACCTGCCTTTTTATATTATGTTATTTATTATATAAATCACTTTTCAAAATTATGTTTTGTTTTTTTTTTTTTTTTTTTTTTTTAAATTTTTTTTTCAACGTTTTTTATTTATTTTTGGGACAGAGAGAGACAGAGCGTGAACGGGGGAGGGGCAGAGAGAGAGGGAGACACAGAATCGGAAACAGGCTCCAGGCTCCGAGCCATCAGCCCAGAGCCCGACGCGGGGCTCAAACTCGCGGACCGCGAGATCGTGACCTGGCTGAAGTCGGACGCTTAACCGACTGCGCCACCCAGGCGCCCCTCAAAATTATGTTTTACACCATTTTTAAGTAGCTTATTCCATCACATGATTGTTTCCCACATAACTGAAAACATTTCTTGGTGTTCAACTGCTATTTCCAATTTTTGGCTTTCATAAACATTACCCCAGTGAGCAAGTAATTATTTCCTTTACAATATGCTCCTAAAAGTGGAACTGCTGGGTCTGGGTGTATGCACATTTTAAGGTTTTTAATCATCAAGCTGCTCTTCTGATAGGTTGTACCAATTTAAACTATCACAAGACAATCATCTGAGAATCATTCTAATCCTTGCTCAGTGCATACGTGATCGATAGCATCTTTTCTTTTTTTTTTTTTCATTGAATTGCTAAAACTATTTCATATACCAATTGGTAAATTATGTCTCTTCTTTGGTTAAGTAATGTGGGCAAGGTAACTCTTATGCTTCAGTTTTCCTCATCTGGAAAATGGGGATATCAATAAAATTGATGTTGTGAGGAGATTAAAAATTTTTAATAGTTCCTACAGTGAGTTCAGTTTCTTATCGATTTCTTTTTCTTACTGATTTTTAAGGGCCTTAGTCCATAAAGATATTAATTATTGTTTTCAATATATTTAATGCAAATATTTTGTCAGGTTTATGATTTCCTTTTTCAATTTTCTGATGATGGGGCTCTTAGCTATGCATACGTTTTAAAATATCATTAAAGCATTCACTTTAAATCAGAATAAGTTACAGAGATCCAATATTCAAATACAAGAAAAATAGAAAAGGAAAGCGTGACTCTTTAGTTTGTAAAAAAGAAAAGGATAAATTTGACTATGTAAAAACAGGAGTTTTTATATGAAAAAAAATAAATTTAAGAGGTAAGACTAACATAGAAAAATATAAGCACAAGGCTAATCTCCTTAAAAAAAATCTCCACAAAAAGCTGCAAGAAAACATAAAATAAGGCTATAAACAATTCAGAGAAAAAGAAATACAAATACCCCACTTCACTCATAATCAAAGTGAGATATCCCTTTTTGCATATCGACTGACATGGGTTTTTGCAAATTAATTATGCATAACATTGTGGTCAGGTACAGTCGTGTAGTGTTCACTGCACAAGGACATCTAGCCAAGGGGGTATGTTGGGACTCAATTCCTGCTAATGTTCCACTTGTTAAATCATGTGCCTGCAGGGAGGCCTCAACCAGAGGGAGGGACTTCAGTTTCTCACAAAGCACTATACGGTCTAAGAGAAACCCTGATACTCCTGTGGTGTTGGTGAAGAGTTCAAAAATGGAATTCTCATATACTAAGCAGCCTCTTTGAGAGTAATTTGGCAAAGTCTACTAAAATGAAATATAAAAATCTTTTGACTCTACAATTCTAGGATTTTATTGGTACACGTAGTTCAGGATGTTCAGATAAAGATGTGCATTTCAGCATTTTTCATCATAGCACATACATAAAAGAACCCCAAAACAATCTAAAAATACAAACCTAAAGTATAAAAACATTAAGTTCTTTTAAAAAGCATGATATACCTACAGATTATAAAATTGCTTGTTTATAAGATTAAAGAGATTCGGTGCCTGAGTGGATCAATCCTTAAGCATCTGAGTTTGGCTCAGGTCATAATCTCACAGTTTGTGAGTTCGAGTCCCACACTGTGTGATCTTAAGCCCCACTTTGGGTGAGCCCTGTTCTCTGTCTCTGTCTCTCTCTCTCTCCCTCTGCCCCTCCCCGCACCCACGCGTGTGTGCTTTCTCTCACAATAATAATAATAATAGATTAAAGAGATTGATATGGAAATATTTTGAAGTTATATTACATGAAAAGCTCAAACTCTAGAGCAGTAAATGTAGGATGTCTTGCTTGTGTTTTGATAAAGATAAATACTTGAATGAAAACTGTCTGAAATGGGGGGAAAAGAGTTGTTCATTCCAGGTTATAATTGGTAAGAGACTGAGGTGGGGGGGGGGGGGGGGAGTCAAACTCACTTTTAGCCTGAATCACCTTGTAAAGTTTGACCTTTGACCATGTGGCATGTTATTTTCATTAAGGCAATTAAACTCTATCCTTTTTGCTTTCATGATTTCTTCTTACAGAGATCCAGGTTTACACAGAAATGGATAAGTATTCTGTGCAGAAAAAATATAAATCCCTGACCAAAATATGAAAACCTAGAAACACAAATACATATAGATTCCATCATGGCCTAGATGCGATGTGCAAACTTTATTCACTCATTCCTTTGTCTCCCCAAAATCAAAGAGTGGCTTTCTCTGCCCTTTTAACTCAAGGGCTGAGGCGGAGCCTGGGGGGGGGGGGGGGGGGAGCGTGCTGAAGAAACAGCTACTAGATTCAGATACCACCCTTCAGACAACAGAGCCAGAGTAACAACAAAATTCTTGATGTAAAAAACAAACAAACACAACTCTCATTCATATGATCATTGGCTTAAAGCAATTGGGCTGTTCATTGACAATATCGTTGATTCAGTCATACATTCAACAAACATTTATTGTGTCCAATCTAGCATGCCTTATACGTGGTGAGGGGAATACTGAAGTCTCAATGCTTCTAGGGCATGAGGCCAGAGGGTACTAAAACCACCCTATTTGGTGACATATCCGTTTAGCCTGTGCTTAGAAATAATGGATCTAGTCCTCAATGAGATACTAGCAAACCAAATCCTGCAACACATAAAAGGATTATACACCATACCCAAGTAAGCTTTATTCCAGGAATGAAAACTTGGTTTAACATCTGAAAATCAATTAATGCTATATTAATAGAATGAAGGACAGAAAACACACAATCATCTCAAGAGAGCCACACACACACACAAAAAAAGTCTTTGACTCTTGCATGATAAAGATGCTCCCAAACTGGGAATAGAAGGCAACCTTTTGATAAAGGGCATCTATGAAAAGCCCACAACTAACATGACACTAAATGGTAAAAACTGATTGTTTTCCCCCTTAGATCAGGAAGAAGACAAGAATGTTCACCCTTGGGCTCTGTCATGGTGGGTTTGCTATAAAAGACCATCAGCCTTGTGGGACTGGCTAGATGTCAGAGTCACACGAGAGGCTAAGAATATTGTAAAGTTTCTCAATGTTCTTCAGCAAATTCCTAAAAATACAGCATATAGAAAGTATACAGAATAGATTACAAATGAGAAGCTGAATATGGTTAAAGCAGAATCAGGTGTTAAGAAATTCAAAGACCAACTTCAGGGTGGCCAACTATAGGAGTGATTCTTCAGGCTGAAAATGAACTAAGTCTGGCTGGAAAAATGATACAGTGGAAATCAAGGTAGCCTTTAGAGGAAGAGCCTCCTGCCAACCAATGGAAATGGCCAATATAATCATTATTAAATGACTAGTGTGGTGATAGAAAACCAATGTAATTAAATGTTCTGTTATATGAAAAGAAAAAGAAAGAATGTCCACTCTTGGCACTTGTATTTAACATGATAGTGTATAATGAGTGAGGGCAATTAGACAAGGAAAAGAAGACAAAAGATCTTCAGATTGGAAAACAAGAAGTAAAATTATCTCTACTTGCACATAAAATGTTATATATAGAAATAATAAGGAATGCACTGAAAAACCATCGGGACCAAAAAATGAGTTCCACAAGTTTGTAGGGTATAAGATGAATGTGTAAAAATTAATTTTTGCATATTATATGCTAGCAGACAACGTTCTCAAAACGAAATAAGAATATAATTTCATTTATAGTGGCATCAAAAATAATAAATACGCAGGGATAAATTTAACAAAGAAGGAGCAAGACTTCTATGCTGAAAACCACAAAACACCGTGGAAGGAAATTAAGGAAGATTTCTAAATAAGATCTAAACTTCTAAATAAGATCTATAAGGTCTAAATAAGATCTAAATAAATGGAAAGATGTTCATGTTTACAGACTGAAAGACTTCACATTGTTAAGAGAACAATATTATTCAACACAATCCCCATCAAACTCCCAGCTGGCTTTTTTGCAGAAACTGACAAGCTGAATGTGAGATTTATATAAAAATGCAAGGAGATTAGGATGGCAAAAAATCTTGCAAAAGAAGAACAAAGTTAGAAGACACTTTTCTGTTTCAAAACTTGCTGCAGAGCTATAGTAATCTAGACAGCACAGCATATTAATAGACATGTAGATCAACAGGATAGAAGTTCAGAAATAAACCTTACATTTACTGTCAGCTGATTTGTGACAAGGTGCCAAGACAATTCAATAGGGAAAGAGTCATCTTTTCAACAAATGGTGCTTGACAACTAGATATCCACATGCAAAAGAATGAAAATTAGAACCCTACAATACACCACACATAAAAATTAACTTAAAACAGATCACAGATCTAGGGGCACCTGGGTGGCTCAGTCTGTTAAGTGCCAGACTTCAGCTCAGGTCATGATCTCACAGTCTGTTAAGTGCCAGACTTCAGCTCAGGTCATGATCTCACAGTCTGTTAAGTGCCAGACTTCAGCTCAGGTCATGATCTCACAGTTTGTAAGTTCAAGCCCCGCACTGGGTTCCCTGCTGTTGCAACAGAGTCGGCTTTGGATCCTCTGTCCCCCCTCTCTCTGCCCCTCCCCTGTTCAAGCGTGTACATTCTCACTCTTTCTCTCTCAAAATAAATAAATAAATAGATAGATAAATAAATAAATAAATAAATGTTTAAAAAAATGTATCACGGACCTAAATGTAAGAGCTAAAATTATAAAACTCTTAGAAGAAAACTTAGGTGTAAATCTTCTTGACATTGGTTAGGCAATGGTTTCTTAGATAAGACTCCAAAAATACAAAGAGAAGAAAAAAAGGTGAACTGGAAATAATCAAAATTTCAAAATTCTGAATTGCAAACCATATCAAGAAAGTGAAAAGACAACCCACAGAATGGGAGAAAGTATTTGTAAATCACATATCTGGTAATGACTTATCTCCAGTATATAAAGAATTCTTTTATCCCAATAACAGGAAGTCAAGGGGCACCTGGGTGGCTCAGTCAGTTGAGCATCCGACTTTGGCTCAGATCATGGTCTCGTGGCTTGTGAGTTTGAGCCCTGCATCAGGCTCTGTGCTGACAGCTCAGAGCCTGGAGCCTGGTTGGGATTCTGTCTCTGTCTCTCTCTGCCCCTCCCTGACTCATGCTCTGTCTCTGTCTGTCTGTCTCTCTCTCTGTCTCTCAAATATAAATAAACATTAAAAAAAATAGGAAGTCAAATTACCTAATTAAAATTGGGCAAAGAATCTGAATAGACATTTTTCCAAAGAAGACATATGGATGGCCAACAGGTACGTGAAAAAGATGCTCAATGTCATAGTAATTAGGAAAATGCAAATCAACACCACTATGAGATACAACTTCACATTTACCAGGACAGCTAAAATCAAAAAGATAAATAACAAGTATTGGCAAGGATGTAGAGAAACTGGAAACTTCATATACTGCTGGAGGGAATGTAAAATGGTACAGCTGCTTTGAAAAACTGGCAGTTCCTTAAAACATAACATAAACATAGGATTACTATGTGGCCCAGCAATTCTACTCCTAGAAATATACCAAAAAGAAATGAAAACATATGTTCACCAACAACTTGTACATGAAGTTAATAGCAGCACTCTTCATAGAACCAAAACCTAGAAATAACCTAAATGTCCATCAACTGATGGAAAGAGAGAGAAAATGTGGTATATTCCTATAGTGGAATGTTACCCGGCAATGAAAAGAAATGAAGGACTGATACATGCTACAACATGGATGGCCCTTGATAACACTATGCTGAGTGAAAGAAGTCAGTCACAAAAGGCCATGTGATGTTATGATTCCATTTATATGAAATGTTCAGAATAAGCAAAGAAGATTTGTTATTTAGGGCTGGGGGTTGAGAGGGATGGTAAAAGAGACTGATGGTTGCACAACACCGAATATACTAAAAAATAATGAAGTGTACATTTTCAGTGGGTGAGTTTGGTATGGTATGATAATTATGTCAATACAGCTGTTTTTAAAAAATAGAAATAATGATTAATGGTCTTCCTAAAACTTCGAGAAATAGATGCAGCCCTAAGCTGAAAGGTTCAAAAGAGCCTAAAATCAAGAGTGAAAAGCAAGCTAACTTGTGGCCTGTAATGATTATTTTACAAAAGCCCAAATCAAACATCTTCTGTGGTCAAGCATAACTTTTTATTTTAACTCACTTTCTATATAAATCGGTTGCACAATTTCTCAACGTGATTAGTCATTTTATAGGGAATTATAGCAATCTGGGCATTTTTCGCTATACTGGGTAAGAGCTAGAACAGTCATATTTTAAGATTCTATTCTGCTTCTTAGTGATCAGTTATGCAATATTCCTTGCCCTTTGTAAAGGCAAAATTCACTTTTCTAATATTAATCCCAACAATATTTTGCAGCAAAAGAACTAAGTCCTGGGCGTACTTTATAGCTGTTGTATTTGAGTACGGATTCAATTCTACACTTTACCAGTGCAGAAATATAAAATATAAATTCTTCCTTACAATGAAAGAAGCCACACTGTTTTTTTAAAGTAAGACAAAGGAAACTAAGCGTCATTTGCACAAGATAGTTTACTAAAATTAAGATCCTAATCAACACCCCCCCTTCCCCATCCCACCCATCCCATTCCCAAAGGCGTCAATACGAAGTCTCTGATGTTCTGGTGCACTGTATAACCCTTGTCATTAACAAGAAGGAAAGGTGTGATCTATTCTTGGATTTTGATTTCTCTCCTTTGTAGAGGGTTCCTCCTTTGGCGACATTAACATAAGCGCTAGTAAAGCTTATGATTTTTCAGGGTGTGAAGCAGCGCAGTATAAACAAACCCATGTGGGGGTAAGTTGGAATGATAGAATGCTATCTAGCTGGAGACATCCTGGAGCTGATTAAAAAAACCTTCATCTGTGCCCTGTCACTTCCTTTCAGCAAGATCCTGTTAATGTTTACACAATTTTAAAAGTGTATCAGATATCTCAAGGAATAACGTAAATGGCCCCTTTGAGGTTGTTTTTTTTTTTTTTAATGTTGATGGAGAAAATATCAAAATAATACTTTTAAATTTATTTCATTATCCAATTACAAATAACGCCACCAAAAAGTTGTTTATCCCTACCCTGCTGGAGAAATGCCAAACGTACCTTCCTTCCCTTTTTTTTAAGAAAATGGAAAAAAAAAAAAAAAAAAACCCAACCCAACTTAAAACAGAGGATTGTAACTTAGAAACGTTACACACGATTCCTTCCATAAACTGAACTTTCAGCCCTCAGTAACTGAGTTGGTGAGGTATGTTTCCCCCAGTTTTGTAGCTTTGGGGTCTAACATAAAACAGATTATCTTTTGAAACGATTAAGCCTTTTTCAAGTTAGTTTCTAAGTATTCAGAGTTCTGCCAGGATTAGAGGAGGCAATCAGCACGTCTACTCCGAAAACAAACCATAAATCAGTTGACAAGCTTGAAAGAATTCGGTTCTAGTCTGTTCGCAAGCCAAGCGTAAATACAGAAAAACCTGTTGGCACGTTTATCTAGCTCTCTAAGTTTCCCGTTCTAAAAACACCGCAATACGCAAATGGCGTTTCTCGTAACTTTCAGGCTCCGAAGAAATTCAGATAAACACCCAGGCGAGGCATCTCGTGTGGAAAATGGAGCCTGTGCCTTTAAGGTAAAATCGGCTGGATCCCAAAACGCATTCCACTTCTCAACGACAAAGAGTTTGGGGGAGCGCTACCTCTCGGGTTTCTCCGACGGACTTGGCGGGTTCGGGCACAGCCCGACGTGCCGCCGAGCCCTCGGCCGTCTCAGCTGCCCTGAGCAAGCCCAGCGCCCGCGCGGCCGGGGCGCTCCGTGCGCCCGGGACTCACCGCTGCTGGGCTGCGGGGACAGCGTGGAGACCGAGGTCTGGCCCATGTCTGGGGTCGTGGGGCCAGGTCCGGCGATCACGCGGCTCCTTTGGTCCTTCGATCATGGGTCCGCTCCCAGGCAGGTTTCCAAGCGCTCATTTTCCGGGCTGTGCGGAGCTGCCCGCCAGATCCCCTCACCTTCTCCCCGGCGCGGGTCTCCCAGCCCGGCCGGCCGCAGCCGGCGAGGCGGATCCTGCCCAGCGGATGCCTGTCATTCCTCTATGCAGATTAGCTGGGGTCAGGGGTCACGGGGGAGGAGGGAGGGGAGAGGGCGAGGGGGAGGGGAGGAGGGGAATGGGCGCAGGGGGACGAAGTAGTGGGGAGGAGAGAGGCCCCCGGCCGGTCCCGCGGCGCCCGCGGGGGCTGTGAGACCGGCACACCCCCCCCCCCAACCCCCAGGGTAGTAGAGAGTTCAGGCGACTCCCGTTTAACTTAAAAGGTTCAATGTCAAATGATCCTTTAGGGCTGGAAGAAAAGGAATTAAAGTACTTAGTCACGGTACTTAATTTAACAAAATTTGTTTCTTTAAAGTTGGTTTCGTCCTCACATTCTGTTAGCAGTCTTGCAGCACTGTTTGATGTCTGCTCTGTGTAGGGCTTTTCTCCTTTAAAAAATTATCTTCCTTTTAACAAACACAATAAAAAAAATTCGTGTCCTCAGTTATGGAGAACAATAAATCTGAAAGATGGATCTAAGTGTGAAATCAGCTAAGGATACACTTTGCTGTCTACCATCTAAGCGCCAGGATGCTCACCTCTCCTACCTTTAAAAAGAATCACCGTGGGGGCACTTGGGTGGCTCAGTCGGCTGGGCGGCCGACTTCGGCTCAGGTCATGATCTCACAGTCTGTGAGTTTGAGCCCCGCGTCGGGCTCTGTGCTGACAGCTCAGAGCCCGGAGCCTGTTTCAGATTCTGTGTCTGCCCCTCCCCCACTCACACTCTGTCTCTGTCTCTCTCAAAAATAAATAAACATTAAAAAAAATTTTTTTTTTAAAAAGAATCACTGTGAACTCTCTGAAACCTTGTGGTAAGGGGTTTAAAATATACAAGGGGTATAAAATATACAAAAGGTGAAAACAACAAAAACAATGGGTAATTTATTTTAATTTTTTTTTCAACGTTTTTTATTTATTTTTGGGACAGAGAGAGACAGAGCATGAATGGGGGAGGGGCAGAGAGAGAGGGAGACACAGAATCGGAAACAGGCTCCAGGCTCCGAGCCATCAGCCCAGAGCCTGACGCGGGGCTCTGAACTCACGGACCGCGAGATGGTGACCTGGCTGAAGTCGGACGCTTAACCGACTGCGCCACCCAGGCGCCCCGGGTAATTTATTTTAAAAGCTAATACTCCCTAGAAGTCGAATTAAATACTCCCATAATTAAATCTGAACCCCCAACTTCTTAAAAATATGAATACAGGTAAATACTCTTGGTATTAACAATCGATGTGTAATCTATAGATTATATGTATATGTAGTGCACTGCATGTATATGTATATAATATATGTAATGCACATACATGCGCACATAACCATTAGACTGGGTGTGTGGTGGTCACATAAATGTGTTCACTTTATAAAATTTCACTGAGCTGTACACATGCATAATTTGTGCATTTTTCTGAATGCATGTATTTCATGAAAAAAAAATAACAGCGATACATTTAGGTCACTTGCCACAGCTTTCACTTTTTAGATTATCCTAGATATTCAACTCTAAACTATTAAAAAACTATATAACATATATAATATAAAATAATAAATTTAAGTTATTTAATACCTTAAACATGAAAATCTTTTTTTAATATTTATTTATTTTTGAGAGAGAGCACTAGCGGGGTAGGGACATAGAGAGAGGGAGAGAGAGAATCTGAAGCAGGCTCCGTGCTATGGGCCCAAAGCCTGATGTGGGGCTGAACTCAAGAACCATAAGATCATGACCTGAGCCGAAATCGGATGCTCAACTGACTAAGCCGCCCAGGCGCCCCCGAAAATCTTTTTTTCTGAAGTTTGTTTTATTAAGATCACACACAGCCTTGTTTAATTTTTTGAAAGACATTTGCTTGTCTGTTTAATCGCAATTATGTAAATTGCCCTATTTTTTTCACACCCAAACAGCTGTCTATTGTGGAGATTCCCCACCCCCCCTAGAATAGTGTGGTCAATTATCTACTTCTCTTTGCCTAATGCATTCTTAAGAAACCTGAAGTTTTTTAAAGAAATTGAGGATTAACCAAGATGTGAGATCTAATTAGTACAATGAAATCAATCAACTAAATTTCTTTATAATGTGCAAAACTGTTGTATTTTGGGAACACATCCCACCTGAGGGCTCATCATTGAGAGCAAACAATTATAATGGCTCTTCCATTCCTTTAGCTTAAAACAACAACAAAAATCCACGGTTAAGTGTTTTCTCAACTGAAATTGAAAAGAGGGTACTTCACACTCTTCCTTCCACTAATAGAGCCTAATTGATAAGGGAGGTCATTGGTTAGAAGAAATACACAGTAAGTTTTGCACATTAAAATATGTAAATGTAATGATTTTTTTTGAATTGACAGAGGTTAAATTTTGAGGCTGTTTTTGCTATCATGACTCTTCCTTGAGAAACAATAATGTGTTTCTTTTTATTTCTTCTACAAATTCTTATTTCAAACATCAGAGGGGTACTCTATAATTCTCTTCTTTCAGGATTTGCTAAATCCGTCTATATTTACCTTATTTAAAACCTTTCAGGATTTGCTAGTTAATATAATCTTAGCCTCATCTGAGATTCCTATAATCCCCTGATCAGGTTACACTCTTCTCTCTGAAACTTTTCCAGTTCCATTACATTATCCTTGAAGCATGTCAACCAAAATTGCAGTGTGTATCCAGGTTTCTTTATAAGGGTGGGACAGTTATTCTATTTTGTTGCCTTTTTGTCACAGCTAACAAATTATACTAATGAACATAGAAAGTCTACAGAAATCCCAAAATTCCATTTTTAGGACATCATGTAAAGGTTATAAGTTATCATCTAACGAGTATTTTAAGATAATTTCCCCCCAAATTGCCTTTTTTTTTTTTTGCCTTACTTGAGATGTGATCTATAAGTCAGCCAATTAACAGTCTTACTAAGAGCTCTGGGTGTTAATCCTACAGTTTATGGTTTAACTGTAGGAACATTTAATGTCATCAGAAAAATATGGACGTTTCTCTGTGTATCACCTCTTTCCACAGAGTTTATAGAAATGCTAAACGAAATTAGTGCCAACATCTAATTCTGAGGAAACCATCTATTTATAATTCTCCAGCATTTATCCCATTGATCCTTCTCCTTGGTCTATATTTCTAAACCAAACTCTTATCCAGCGATATCCTGGTAAATACTCAACACTCGGGTTTGTCTGGGGATGGAGACAAGATTGATTTGTGACTTGTATGTAGTATTTGCTTATTTCCTTAATGTAAATACTCCTACAATGGCCAATTCAACAAGCAGTTGACTGGCTTGCAAAATGTATGTCAACTAGTTTGCAAAATTCCTGGAAGTTTCACAACAGGTCTATATGAGCTGCCTTCAGCAAACCACTACTTTCATCTTTTACAATATGCTGTCATCAGATCACACCATGACCGAAATTGAGGGACAGTCTATGTTAAGCCTCCCTAAAAGTATAGAATGATGGCATCTACTGATTTTTCCACCCTGCAATCTAAATATCTTTCAATCCCTGAAAGAACTGTGATTTATTCATTTACTTCCAGAAAGAAGTTAAATTGAGTGGATTAGTTAGATAGAATTTCCCCTTCCTGAATCTGGTTGGCCTTTTGACAAAGGGGTTATAGGTACATATTAAGGTTTTCAAGCATTTTACATTTTCACCCAGATTTCACTGGTCTGTCTGATTTGGAGTTACAAAGTTCTCCTATCTGGGGTAACCAGAGTTACACCTGCACCCCTGGTGGATGAAAATTACTATATCTACTAGACAGAAGTTAAAAGCATAAATAAACCTAAACTTAGGCACCTATTTTTTTTTTTAATTTTAAGTTTATGTTTATTTTTGAGAGAGAGACAGAGAGAGTGGGCAGGGAAGAGGCAGAGAGAGATGGGAAGAGAGAATCCTAAGCAGGCTCCACCCTGTCAGCACAGAACCCGATGTGGGGCTCAAACTCATGAACTGCGAGATCATGCCCTGTGCTGAAACCAAGAGTCGGACACTTAACCAACTGAGCCACCCAGGCACCCCAACTTTAGCCATCTACTTGTGAAAAAGTCCCTACCCTACCAGGTCAAAGTCCAAATTGTAGATGTAGAGGTACAATTTGGTGGCTCGAGAAGGTGGTTTACAATTAGAACAATCACCACTACCAAATGCTATCATTTAGGTGACTGCCAGCCTTTTCTAGGTGGCCTAATCTAAGCTTGGAGTGGGAGAGAGATCTCACTCTTTTTCCCTCAAGAGCACAAATGCCGTGAATACACATCCTGGGTGTCTGCTTTGCCCAGATGCTGCAGGACCCATTTTGAGAACCAGCAATTGTGGGGGGAAAGAAGGGTTAGGCAGACTCCCAGGAGATGAGATGGTTGGTCGGAGCAGTGGTGGCCCAGGAAGCAATATGGCTGATGGTGGCCATGTCAGAAGTAGATGAAGGTTCTCTTAATTGTCACCCTTATTTCTGGACTTGCCCATGAAAATCCGATGAATTACTGACATTTCCCCGAGTAAGGGGAATTATAGTCAAAGAAAAACTCTTTCCTAGTGAAAAGGAAAGGAAACTTAGTAATTAAAACTTAGTAGTTTCCCAAATAGGATATTTTTTCAATGTATTGCTTTGTTTTCTAGAAGAAACAATAGAAATTCACAGGTCATCTAACACTATTATTTTAGCCAATTATTTTCTTTCTACCTACCATTCATTGTCAGGTTTATTAAAAGGCAGAAAATTTTTTTCTCCCTTCCTCTGATGGAGGTGCCAGAGGGCATTTTTTTTTTTAAGTGCATGTCCTGCCAAAGCCAGCACACTAGAAGGCAATTTTTAAAGTTAGAAGGCTATTTTAACACAAGGCATTCTAATAATCAGGTAAAAGAATACATAACTCAGAAACTAAAAACTAACATGCAAAAATTTTTAAGTATTAAGGTACTTTTGTAGTAGAATGTCTGCCAGCTTTTAAAGACTCTGTATTATTCCAAAACTTGGCTACATTTTGCGAAAGGAAGCTTACCTAGAAACACAGAACTACTCAAATGCAAATAAAAGTTTTATTGGATCTTATACTTTCAGTTGACATTCTGTACATGTAACTAGTGTTTACTTTTTTAAATGCTATTCTAGGGGCGCCTGGGTGGCTCAGTCGGTTAAGCGGCCGACTTGGGCTCAGGTCATGATCTCGCGGTCCGTGAGTTTGAGTCCCGCATCGAGCTCTGTGCTGACCGCTCAGAGCCTGGAGCCTGTTTCAGATTCTGTGTCTCCCTCTCTCTCTGACCCTCTCCCTTTCATGCTGTCTCTCCCTGTCTCAAAAATAAATAAACGTTAAAAAAATAAAATAAAATGCTATTCTATAGCACTGCAGCCAAATGCTTCCTATGTCTTTTACGTGGACAATTCTGAGAGATTTTAGTGTTAACATGATAATATAAACAGACAAAGGAGAATTTTGGTTAAAAGAATGACAACTTTGGGCATTCTAGTTATATTAAGCATCAGTAGGACAGAAAAACACATTCCACAAGTATTAGAACAGGAAACAAACCTGTAAAACAGGCTTTTCTTTCCTATTGTTCTCATATTTTTATATGTTTTATTTCCTGAGCTCTCCTTCTACTGCTTGCTCAAGCTAGGATTACCAAAATACCTTGCCCCTGCCTTGCCCAGAGCGAGTCTCTGCAGAGGGCGTGCTGTGTCTCACGTGTGCTTACTTAGTGATTGAGTCGGACAGTTGGAAGTTTTGTTCTGGAAAATAAAGACCTTATGGGGTGCTCCTGGAACTTCCTTTTCCAAAAATTTTCTCCACCCCAGGAGAAATAGTGTGAATTTGCTACACTTTGTTTCACCAGGAAAACAAATGACTCATCCACAGTATCTAAAACTCTGACAACTGCTATAAAATTAATATTCTTGACTGATCGAAATCTACAGCGACCAATTCTTAAAGACATCTTTAATAACTACTATCCAATTTACAGAAAATAATTGCCCAAAGTAAGGTCCAAATCTTTGTTTTGTTAACTGTCACACCCATCCCTAAGACCTAACAAAATATCTGGGACATAGAGGGCATTCAATACATAGGCAATGAATAAAAGAATAAGCATTCACACTACCTCTGTAATTATGGCAACTTGAAGTGTGGATTAAAAAATCCATCTAGAACTATAGGAATGAGTCTGATAATAGCATGCGGACTCCAGAGCAAAATAATAACAAGTCTGCCAATGACTGCAAATTTGCTTTTATATCCCGTTCTCTAAATAATCACCTAGTCATTCAACTACCTCGGCTGAGCACCTCCCAGTGCATGGGATGTGAGCGAGGTGCAGAACCCACAGTGTCTCCATGTATATGTAGATGGTGGAGGGTGAGTACTGTGGCTTACAGGTAGATGATTATAACAGTGAGTACTGTGATAGAGATGTGTTCTACCAGGAGTTAAGGATGAACAATGGGCTGCTACAGAGGAGGCTCTGGACCTTATGAATTGCCAAAGCCGCATCTTTCTAACACACAGTCGGCAGTTCATTCTGAAGTTGCCCCCAAACTGTGACATGCTTCCTAAATCTAAGAAAGATTAAATTCTGGGGCGCCTGGGTGGCGCAGTCGGTTAAGCGTCCGACTTCAGCCAGGTCACGATCTCGCGGTCCGTGAGTTCGAGCCCCGCGTCAGGCTCTGGGCTGATGGCTCGGAGCCTGGAGCCTGTTTCCGATTCTGTGTCTCCCTCTCTCTGCCCCTCCCCCGTTCATGCTCTGTCTCTGTCCCAAAAATAAATAAAAAACGTTGAAAAAAAAATTAAAAAAAAAAAAAGAAAGATTAAATTCTGATAATATGTGGTTAGTATTAAGTGCATTTGTTTATTTATTACTTACAGCTGTCTGAGGAATAATTTACAAACTCTAAAATCTCATCACTTTATGTAAACAGTTCAAGGAGTTCTGGTAAAAATATTGTGTAAGCACCACTACAATAAAGTTTTAGAAAACTTTGAGAACCCTCAGGAGTTCTGTTAAGTCCTGCAGTTAATCCCCATCCCGTGCCCTGGCATCGGGCAGCTACTCACCTGCTCTCCATCTCTAGAGTTTTGACTTTTCTAAAACTTCACATAAATGGGTAACACCATATGCAGGTTTTTATATCTGGCTTCTTTCACTTAATGTTTTTGCCATTCATCTGTGTGGTATGGATCAGTATTTTGTTCCTTTTTTGTTCAGTAGCGTTCCATGGTATGGCTATACCAAAGTTTGTTTATCCATTTACCAGTTACTTGGTATTTGGGTTATAACTTTATCTCATTGTATTCCTATACTGTGAAAATATGGAAGATCTAAGATCTATATTATATTATATGTATGATAGTTCTGTATCAATAAAAATTCATGGTTCATTATTCACCTAACAAATATTTATTATGCTGCTTCTTTGTACTAGGCCCTGTTCTAGGTATTCGATGTACAAAATTATAATCTGGTTTTAATTTATTTATTTTTATTTTAAAGAGAGAGAGAGAGCTTGTGTGAGTGGGGGAGGGGGTGGGGAGGGAGAGAGACAGAGAGAGAGAGAGAGAGAGAGAGAGAGAGAGAGAGAGAGAACCTTAGGCAGGATCCACTCTCAACATGGAGCCCGATGCAAGGCTTGATCTCACAACTGAGCCACCCAGGCATTCCTGATGTACAGAATTAAACAAAAAGTAAAAATAGCTGCATTCATAAAGCTTATATTTTATCTTTATTTTATTTTACTTTATTTTACTGAGAGAGAATGTGCCCACACAAGCAGGGTAGGGGACAGAGGGAGAGGGAGAGAAAATCACACCAGAGTGGAGACAGATCTCATGCCTGTGAAGTCATGACCTGGGCCAAAATCAAGAGTTAAACACTTACCCTACTGAGCCACCTAGCTTACATCTCAATAAAAGGACAGAAAATAAACAATGAACACAACAACTCAGTAAATTTTATAACAATTTAGAAGATGAAAAGTGCTATGAAATAGAGAAGAGTAAGAAAGATTGGATTAGCATGGATCAAGCAGACGAAATATTTTTAAGGTTATGGAGTTGAACAATCCAGTTGACAAGCTTGATGAGAGATGTATGTGGAGACTTGTACTCAAGAAATAGCAACTATACAGTGAGTTAACATTGGATCATATGCAAAATCTCAATAAATTTTAAAGACTTCATATTAATCCACA
Organism: Neofelis nebulosa; assembly: GCF_028018385.1. Classification (NCBI taxonomy): domain Eukaryota; kingdom Metazoa; phylum Chordata; class Mammalia; order Carnivora; family Felidae; genus Neofelis; species Neofelis nebulosa. The sequence continues at coordinate 133,236,213 of NC_080787.1, read as the reverse complement.
ATCTCTGACCATCGTGTAATTAAATGTATTGATTTCTTAGAAATCAATAGGAAAAAGAGTTAAAAACAGAAACAAAAACATCTTCCACATATTTTTGGAAATTAAAAAAAAAATGCACTCCTAAGAAACACAAGGAAATCCATTTGTAACTTATAAAATGTTTAGGACTAAAGAACAGTGAAAGTATCACAGAACATGTGGGATGATGTTAATGTGGTAATTAGGGGTATATTAAAAGCCCTAACTGCATTTATTTAGAAGGAAGGAAGGAAGGAAGGAAGGAAGGAAGGAAGGAAGGAAGGAAGGAAGGAAGGAAACTTGGAACTTGGTTGTTTTAGGGAACAATAATATACTCACACAAATAAATTAGGTAAGTACTAAACTGATGTGGCTGAAAAAGAAAAGAGAAAGAAGAAAAAGAACAGAGAAGAAAGGGAATTTTTAAAAGGTTAAAAAAAAAAAAAAAAGCTGAGGGCCCAAATGAAAGAACTAAAAACCAAGAGAGGTGATTCACTGCTTTGGTATATTCAGTACCTTCATTCATCCATGTGAAAAGCAAGTGCTGACTCAAGGAGAGAAGGCTCTATACTTTTGAATGAAAAAAGTCATTGGAATGTAAGTCAAGACAATTCAAGATGAAAAACAGAACTACCTGGAAGTTACAAGAGCTGAAACATCACTACTAAAAAGGTGAATTTAAAATTTACTATTTTGCATTCAGGGGAAAATACCGATGCATTTTTAGTATTATTTAAACCACTTTCATTATTAAATAGCTCAGCATCCTATAACTAAAAACAGATGAAGAACTCCTATCTACTGCTTATTTTTGTTTCCTTTAGAGTAAATATCTCTCTGTAATATTTTTTATTTGTAGTACAATGGTATCTTTAAAACTCCAAATGGCATCGTAAGGGAATCACAAACAAAATCAATAGTTTCCCATATGTAACAGGCTTAACTTCAATTGTTCTTTACTTTTATGCTTCTGGTACTTAAAAACAGGAAAAAACAAAACAAAACAAAACTATAAGGTTGGTTCTTTAAAATATATTTAATTTTATTGAAACTTAAATCTAAATCTAAGAAATGCCTCCAAGTAACGTACCCTCTAGGGAAAGTTGTACGTTGAAGAGGCTTTATAATATAAAATGGCTTTCAGTAACTGCAAATTACTTCTCAGTTAAGGGAAGTTGACACATTCTCCAGACAGGTGATACAGATGGAAGCTGAGAAGGTGGGTAAGGCACCTGCATGTGTTCAGACTTCATCTTTCATCAAAACAAGATTTATTCAGGGAGAAATCATACAATCACACAATTAATAAGTAGACATTCAAAATGGGCTTGGAATATTCCATTTTAAATGTACACACCCCTCTCCCAAGCAATGAGGTTCTTTCACTGAAGTGTTTTCATTCCCCAACTTCTGATGAGAATGCACAAAGAAAATTTCTACAGAGGAAAGGAGAACTCAGTATACAAAAAGAAGCAAATTTAACCTGAAAGTTTTATTGTTATACTTTTTTTTTTTAATGTTTATTTATTTTTGAGAGAGAGAGAGAGAGCGAGAGCACACACACACAAGCCGGGGGGGGGGGGGGGGGGAGCAGAGAGGGAGGACAGAGGATCTGAGGTCTCTGCACTGATGGCAGTGAGTTGGACTTGGGGCTTGAACTCAAGAACTGGGAGATCATGACCTGAGCCCAAGCTGGGCGCTTAACGGGACTAAGCCCCTCAGGCGCCCCTACTGTTATACTTTAAAAGATAAATATGTAGCAGGAGAAAATGCTGTGAATTTTGTTTTGCTGTAAAGTATTCCAAAGCCCACATGAAGCCCCCAAGATTTCACTGTTCTTCTGATTATTTGGTTTCTACTTCATAGGTGTATGTACAGTATGGTTTTGTGAACCAAGGAGTCATATGGTGATGTATTTCTTTGAACCAATGCTGAATACAATATTCAGCTACCTTTATTAATAAAACAGTCAATATTAACATACATTTCCCATTTGAGTCTGTGACTTTAGGGTGATAATTCTTGCTTTGTTTCCATGTTAAATATTATTCTATTTCATCTAGACATGCAAAAGCACTATGAATATTTAGTAGTATTCCCATTACTTATGGCAATATAGAAATACCTGGTACCTTACTCTGAAAACTGATATTACCATCTGAAGAATGATTCTTTCATAGCTTGATAACACTGTAGTTACTAAAAATTCATAGCTTATTTTCAACCCACATTCTATCTAGGTTTACCTAAAGCTTTGGTTCTCAAATCTCTGTGTCTCCCTTTTTTATTACTATCAGAGGACTCATCTTCCCTTCGATTTCATTTTCTGTCTACATGGGTTGACTTAATTCTCAAAACCTCACCTCCAGTTCTCCTATATGTTATGCTCTAAGAGACATGTTGGTTTATATGTTGAATCCTCTGGGACCTTAATCTATATATTTCTATAGCAACTTTCCCATGGAATCTGTCAAGGTTCTCTCCTCATCAGTCTCCAACACTGGATTGAATGTCATTTGGAGGCCATGTTGTATTTACCATTGTAACAGCAGCACAGAGTCAGCACATGGGTAAGTGCTCAGGAATTTTATATAGGATGTATTTTATATAGGAAAGGGAAGGAAGGAAGGAAGGAAGGAAGGAAGGAAGGAAGGAAGGAAGGAAGGAAGGAAATGGTAGGAAACTATGGAGCTGCTTCATTCATTCAACAAATATGTATTGATTGCCACTGATATGCATGGGGAAAAGATAGTAAACCAAAAAAAAAAATCTTTTTCTTCATATAGCTTACTTTCCAATAGTAGGAGATATAGAGAGGTAGGTAGGTAGGTAGGTAGGTAGGTAGATAGATAGATAATATGAGCAATTTCACTCCTCTTGAGCTTTCCATCCATATTTTTTATTTGGGATAGTCATTAAAAATGATACAATATATACAACCTACATTATTCTATATTACTATATTACTCTATATCATACAATACAATAGGCACCTCCAGCCAGATATCTTATAGTTGCAGATGATAGGTCCACAGGTATTTATTTGTAGGTCAGGAATGGATCACAGGTCATAGTCTTTGGGAGCCTAGACTTACACTTTGGTCTGTCACTGATTTAAGTGACTTCCTAAGAATTGCTTCTACAGTTCAGATATGCTGGGTGGAAGTGGACAACTCAGCTTTGCCAGTATAATATATTTTTTAAGTAATCTCTATGCCCAGCGTGGGGCATGAATTTATGACCCTGAGGTCAAAAGTCTCATGCTTTACCGACTGAGCCAGCCAGCCACCCCTCCACTATAATATTTTTGAATGAAATATGCTATAGGTTCATAAAGGCCATATATTTTGATATATAAACTACATTTCTCCTCAGTTATTGCTATAGTGTATTTTTCTGGCTCTGGCCCTCTCTCAACTCACCAACGGGGAAAGTGTTAGTTAGCTTAACCATCTGGATTTTTTCCTCAGCGGCTAAGGGCTCTTCCTGTTCCTCTTACACCTCTCCATCAATTCAAATTAAATTTCACATATATTCTGCTTCCTGTAGTTCTCCATTTTTACTGAATAGATCTTCCTTTCGAGTAATCTGTGTTCCCACCCGTATTAGTTATCTATTGCTGCATAACAATATTACCACAAATTTAGCAACTTAAAACAACACAGAGTATCTCTTAGTTTTTGTGTGTCAGGAGTTAGGGCACAACTCAATGGGTCCTCTGCTTAGAACTCAGGACCTCACAAGGCTGCAATCAAGGTGTCAGCTAGAGCTGTGGTTCCTCTAAGGCTTAACTGGGGAAGGCTATGCGTCCAAGCCCGGTGAGGCTGAGGCAGCATCCCATTCCTTGTAGAATGCCAGACTGAGGGCCTCTGTGTGCTGCTGGCTGTGGGCTGGAGGTTGCCCTCTGTTCCTTACTTTTTGGCCCTCTCCACATGGCAGCACACAACATGAATTTGCTTCTTTGAAGCCCAGAAGAGAGGGTCTCCTAACAAGGCAGACATCGTAATCTTATGTAACATAATTACACACACATAATCGCACACCTCCTTGCCATCATCTATTGATTAGAAGAAAGCCCCAGATCCCATGCATTCTCAAGGAAGGGGGCTTACACAATGGTGTGAATATCGGGGGGTTACCTTAGTATCTCTCCACCATACTCTCAGTGTTAAGCAACATTTCTTGCATGACCTCAGTCAAATGTTTCCTTCCTGCAAAAGCAGAGTAACTGAGAACTGTCCCTTCCAGCTTGTTAACCTGTGTACAGTGACTTGTGTGTTAATGGACCTTTCTGTTGGGGCTGCTTCACAGCTTCACTTCTCCCACTGCTCAGTCCTGCTGCTTTCCCCTCCCTTCCAAAGCTGTAGATCCCAAGAGGCCTCCTTAATAAATGCCCTGCATGCTAAGCTTTGTCTCTTTCTAGGGAATCCAACCTGTGAGAAACTACTGATAAACCCAACAAAATGGATGACCCTCAAAACCATTATACTGAAAGAAACCAGACACAAGAGTATATATTGTATGATTGCATTGATAGAGTTTTAAGACTGAAAAAACTAATGGACAGTGAAAGAAATCAGAACTGTGTTTGCCTCTGAGAGAGGACTGACAGGAAGGAGGCATGAAGGATCTTTTTGTGGGGATGGGAATAATCTACATCTTGATATAGGTTGCATGATGTCTGCATCTGTCAAAACTCACTGAATTATTCTCTTAAAATCTGTGCATTTCACTGTATGCAAATTATATCCCACGCCCTCCCCCAAAGTAAAAAAGAAAGGTAACCACATCAAATTTGGTTCAAGTTCAACTATGGTCATCCAATATTCGAAATATTTAAAGTTTCACTATGCTCAATCAAGCCTCTTTTTATTTGGAATCTGGCAGTTAATTTTTTGTTTGTTTGTTATTGAGTGACAGAGGACAGAGTGTGAACAGGGGAGGTACAGGGAGAGAAGGGGACACAAAATCCAGGCTCCAGGCTCTGAACTGTCAACACAGAGCCCGATGCGGGGCTCTAACCTGTGAACTGTGAGATCATGGCCTGAGCCGAAGTCGGACGCTTAACAGACTGAGCCAACCAAGTGCCCCTGGCAGCTAAGTTTTTGAATTGAAGTTTAGAAATTAACATGTCTGTTGTGTTCATGTTTTTGTGGATTGCAAAATTAACAGACAGGATCTTTCTGTTTGAATCATTAATTTAAAATGATACACTAATCAGTTAGCATTACAGAGGTCTGTTGAAAGCCATGAAATTGCTTCTTCCACGATGTCATTTATTCGTGAATGAAAACATTGGGTACAATATTCATTCAACTACAGATTCATCTACCTGAATGTTCATTTAGCATTGATCTCTCAGAAAAGTCTAGATCAGCTTATGTAATCATAAAATCATAGACCTTTAGGGCTGGTCTTTCCCAGAGACTTGAGATCTGTCGGTCTGCAGACAAGGAAGCTTAGGCTCACAGGAGATAACTGAGTTGCCAAGGTCAGTTGCCTTGGTCTAACCTGAAGTAGACCGACTTCCCAGGGCACATCCCACCAGGCAACCCTGCCGAAGTCTTTGTGCCCATGCTCTCTTCCACAGCTTGGCTTGGAGAAGAAAACAAAGAATGGATTTTATCCTGTGATTTCCTCTTTCCTCCACTATGTTTCTTGCTTTAAAACAGTTGCCTCAGTAATGGGCTTAGGATGACAGTGCAGTTGGTGGAATAAAGGACTCTTCCTTGATCTTGATAGAGACGTAATTTTTGCCAGAAAGTAGGGGAAAACAGTGCCTCTGTTGCCTCCTTGCTTTCTCCTACCTTTTATGTGGCAACTCGCTGGAAACAAGCTTGGTGAAAAGTAAACTACATTTGATTCTCAGTAGACAAGTGTGACCAAGAAACTGAGGACACTTTATTAAAAATTCCAGAGACTTTCCATCTCCAAGGAGAGATAACAGCTAGTATGTGGTAACAGGTGCACAGATTAGAACTAAGGCTGAAACATGAACAGCAGGTAAATCATAAATGTAAACACTACATTGCAATCACCTCTTTCTCTCTAGCTTTTACTCACAAATTCAATGGCTTCCAAACAATGAGTTGTAAATCTTTGCTTCGGATGTTTTCAAAGCAACACCCAGGAAAGCAGATAAAGGCCAAGGGAGAAGAAAAATACAGAGAAAGCCTAGAGTTAATGACATATTCCAGCCTCTCTACCCATCTATTTTTTTATAGTTGTTTTATTATAACACTTTAAATGAGATCTAATTCCCATAGCTTACAATTCACCCATTTGAAGTGTACAATTGAATAGTTTTCAGGATAGTCACAAAATTGTGTGACCATCACTACAATCAGTTTGAGAATTTTTTCTTAGAATTCTTTCGGCAAGAAACTCTGTACCCATTAGTATCCCTTCCCATTTCCCCCAAATCCCTCCAGCCCTAGGCAACTACTTATGTCCTTTCTGGCTCTAAGAATTTGTCTATTCTGGACATTTCGTATAAATGGAATCATATAATACGTGGCCTTCTTTCACTAAGTATAATGTTTTCATGGGCCAACCATGTTTGAGCATGTATCGCCACTTCATTTTGTTTTGTTGCCAAATAATACATATAATATATATTACATATATATACACACTGCATTTTATTAACCCATTTGTCACCTTGATGGACACTTGAGTCGTTTGCACTTTGGGGCTATTATGAATCATGCTGCTTTGAAATTCATGGACAAGATTTTGGTGAATGTATGTTTTTATTTCTCTTGTGTATAAACCTAGGAGTGGAATTGCTAGTTATATCATAATTCTCTAATTAATTGTTTGAGGACCTGCTAGATTGCCTTCCAAAGTGGCGGCACCATTTTACATTTCCACCAACAGTGTATGAGGGTTCTGATTTCTCCACATTCTTGCCAACACTGGCTCTTATGGGTCTTTGATTATAGCCATTCGATACATGGTCTCTTACTATGGTTTTGATTTGCATTTTTCTGATGTCTAATGATGTTGAACATCTTTTCACGTGTTTACTGGCAATTTGTGTATCTTCTATGGAGTTACGTCTATTCAGATCCTTTGTTCATTTTTAGTTGGGCTGTCTTTTTTTATTTGTTTTTAATTTTTCATGCATTTTTATTAGCATGCAGCCTTTAATATCCAGTTTGTAATATTTGTTAGTGGTCTTTGTTGCAAGACCATGATTTTTTTCATTTGAAACTCAAGATGTCTTTCCTAAATATGATTATCAAAAGAGGGAAATAGAGGCACCAGGTGACGTCTGTTTCTTAACTGAAATGATCGGTCCTACCCCCAGTAAGAAGATGTATTTATGAGAATTTGACTTGGAAAGAGTCTTAGAGAGATTGCCTAATCCATTTTACATGTGAAAACTGAAACCTGGAAGATTTAAATTTGTTGTTCAAAGTCACAGAGTGAGCTAATACTTACTGTATGACTAGACTGAAGTCTCTCCTAACTCTTTGTCCCAACTCTTTTTATTATTGTAATGTAATAGTTCTTTATATATTCTATATACAAATCCATTATCAGATAAATGATTAACAAAAATTTTCTCCCTCTCTGGATTGTCTTTTCATTTTCTTCATGGTGTCCTTTGAAGCACAAAATGTTTTCCCTTAATAATGTCCAAGTTCTCTATTTTTTCTTTTGTTTCTTATGCTTTGGGTATTATGTTTAAAAAACCACAACCTAATCCAAGATCTTGAAGATATACACCTAGGTTTTCTTGGAAGAATTTTACAGTTTTCTCTCTTACATTTAGATCTTTGGTCAGTTTTGAGTTAATTATTTTGCATATGGTGCAAGTTTGGGCTCCCATCTCATTCTCTGGCACGTAGATATCCATCTGCCCTTGCACCATATGTTGAAAATATGGTTCTTTACCCCATTGAATTGTTGGGGCAATCAATTTATCTTTGTTGAAAATCAATTTTCCGTAAACGTGAGGGTTCATTTCCAGGCTCTCAATATTCTTCTATTTATTCCATATATAAACTACTGCCCCCAAATAAACTTGGCATATGGAAAGCTGCCTTAATTCTTTCAGGCCATTGGTAAACAATGTCCTCAAAGCACCATAACAAATAGTATAGAGATGTTATCTTCATCATTTTACCTTTTACCTTCATAGTCTATTAAGGTAAAGGAGTTTAGCTGTAGCAGTGCAGAAACATCCCATTGTCCCACTTCCAGGCACGAAGGTGGCGTTCACAGACAGGAGTCAGAGAAGACTTCATCCTATGAAGGTGGAATGACCACGTCCCTTTGTAACAGCTTTACCAAAATCCAGCGTGAAACCTCAGCGCAGCCGGTCTCTAAGCAAGAGTCACCTTCCTGATGTGTCCTGTGACTGGCCTGGTCTCCAAAGGGCCAACATTTAATTATACGGGACACCTCTGAGACAGCTGGGTGCAGAGGCATCCAGGACAAATGCTTCTGTAGTGAGCAACCGTAACACCATGTGCAACCAAGGCGCCTCTCTCCCTTTGGGAAATTTGCCAATCTCAACTTTTAAGGGAGAAGAAGATTGCTGCTGAGAACACCTGGTGCTGTTCTATTGTTTGCCAGGAGCTTCCGGCCTAAATCTGGCCGGAAATAACATGGATGTTCCTGAGACAAGGCTGGGTGCTATGCCTGCCCAAGGTTCCTGAATCATCCTACATACACTGGCTGCTGGAAAGTAACGGAATTTCACAGTGCTGTGAGACTATTGTAGAACACACACACACACACACACACACACACACACACACACACACACAGTGTCTACCAGACCAGACAAACAGTCCACATATGGCAGTATGTAGGCAGTCAAGGCTTAAGGTCAGGTGAGCATTCAGCTTTAATTCAGCCCCTGGGTGTGAATAGTCACTGTTTGTGGTAAAACTGACCTCAGCTCTGTTTACCTCACAGGTTATTCAGGAGTTGTGAGGGCTACTTGCCTTCCCCAGCAGGAATTAGCAGCACAGTTGGATTCCCAAAACTCTGAGCTTTGTAATAAGAACTGAAAACTGACCCAGCTTAGAGGGAATCTATCTGATGGGAAAACAAAAGCAACGCACACCCATGTAGTCAGTCACAGGTAATTCGTATATCCCACGGGCAGAAACATGGCCTGAGTCAGTGGGAAGAGATTTTCGTCTGAGAAATGCTGGCTCAAATGTCCTTCAGCAGATACAGGAAAAGAAACAGGTGATCCGGTATCCTTGTTTAGCTCAAGGCTGCTATCTGATGCAGCTAGGTAGAGTTTCTTTTCCTTGGAAGAAGTTTAAAAAAAAATTTTTTTTATTGTGGATGCTATGTTTAATCACACAGAAACAAACAAACAAACAAACAAAAACAACCCACAACAAGGTAGTTTGTTCTTTAAAAAAATACATTTCAAGACATGAACACATCAGGTAGTGGCTTTTAATCTTTTTTGGTCAAATATCCTGAGGTTCTTGAGTAAACCCTCCCCCCACCACACCCCTTACTTTTAAAAAGCCTATTTATTTATTTATTTATTTTTTGAGAGAGAGAGAATGAGCTGAGGAGGGACAGAGAGAGAGTGAGAGAGAATCCCAAGCAGGCTCCGTGCTGTCAGTGCAGAGCGGGATGAGAGGCTCAAACTCACAAACCATGAGATCATGACCTGAGCCCAGATCAAGAGTCAGACGCTTAACCAACTGAGCCACCCAGGCACCCCACACATGCCCCTTTTTAACTATGAATGTGCATCAACAAAGTTTACCAACATTTTAAAGCCCAGGCAAAAATTTCATTCTGGCACCTCTTAAACTTTCCTTGATTCAAGCCCATTTTGCACCCTCCTTCCCCCCTCCATCCTTACCTGTTGGGCTTGAATGTCACTGTTTACAGACATACACACAAATAGGAAGGAACAAGGGAAGGAAAAGCTGCTGAGTTTGAACGGTGGTTGGTGGAGCACAGGCAGTTTGGAAGCTAGGAAGGGAGGCCGGGTCTAGCTGGCTTTCTCCAGCCCACACGCGCCTACACAGGCCAGCATGCACGCACGCATGCGCACCCCCCCCCGCCCCCCCCCCCCCCCCCCCCCGCCTCTCCTCACTCACACTCACTCCACTGATCACAGCATTCCCTCCAAACCGGCCACCTTCTCTGTACCTCCCCGCAGCCCTCCTCCCACTTGTCCCCATTTACAAACAGATCCCTTTACTATGCTTTTGCCCATTGGATCTAATTCTTTTGAGAAACCTATGAGTTATGATAACCTAAGAGTTATGATAAACTCGTACTAATGAATAAGGCACACTGGTGACTAAGCCAGCCCTAAGGGAAATTCAAATGAGGCTGTAACAACCTGCCCCCCCCCCCCCACCATGTCAAAGTACCTGCTGTGGTCATCAACAGGTCAGGTCCACGTGCCCCAAACAATAGGCAGGAGAAACAGGGAAGAATTTGCAGCTCACAATGCAGTTCCTAGTAGGACGCTGTCTTTATTGTTCCACCCTTCTGGGGTTTATGCCTATCGCCTGCAAGATGTAAATCCCCTGAATCGTTGAATAGACCCCCATATGCGATCCCTCACCAGTCTCCCCCACTGCTGTCCGTCCACCACTTCTCTCTGTGGGCCTGGCCACATCCTCCCTATTTCAGTTATGGCCCCTCCACTGCCCATTCTCCATACAGCCAGGGCCAGTAAACCCTGCTTTTTCCTCTAAGGCCAACTTTTCATTGGTGTCCTATCACACATGAAAAAAATAATAATAGGGGCACCTGGGTAGCTCAGTCAGTGAAGTGTCCGACTTCGGCTCAGGTCATGATCTCACGGCTTGTGAGTTTGAGCCCCACTTCGGGCTCTGTGCTGACAGCTCAGAGCCTGGAGCCTCTTCAGATTCTGTGTCTTTCTCTCTCTCTCTCTCTCTCCCTCTCTCTGCCCCTCCCCTGCTCACATTCTGTCTCTCAAAAATAAAACAAACATTAAAAAATTTAAAAAAAAAAGAAAAAATAACAATAATGTAAATCCTTCCCATGGATTAAAGCCTGCCTAAACTGTCCCTGGATGTCTGTACTCACTTTCCGTCATGCTCTCCTTCACCCTCCCCTTTCCAGCCACACTGGCCTCCTTTTGTTCCTCAAACACAAGCACACTCCCAGCCCCAGGGCCTTTGCACTCTCTCTTTCTTCTGTGTGGAATGTTCTTCTCAAATATCTGCAGGGCTTCCTCCTTTCTCGTTTCATCCAAGGTCCCCCTTCTGCTAATAAATTTTCACGGAGGCCTTCCCTGCCCCTAAAGTCATACCTCCCATGACTCTCTGTGTCTTTGTTTCCCTTTATTATTCCCCATTATGATTTAACTGATAATAAGCATGCAACTGTTTTATTTGAATGCATGCCCATAAAGTCAGGGTCCTAGTCTGTCTTCATCACTGTACTGGAAGAGTCTAGACTGGGGCCTGTAGCACCAAGGGAGGTGTAAATGAATGAATACAGGTTAGATTGCTTCCATGTATTGTAGGAATTTGAGAGGATAAAAGGTCCTTGATTGCTAGTAGGATTTGGAGTCGAGTCGTTCTGGGTTTGAACCTTGCTGTTACTCGTTAGCTGTGTGACCTTAGCAAGGTTTTTAACCTCTCTGACTCTCAGTTTCTCGTCTGCAAAATGGAGATGGTGTCACCTAGTTGCTAGAGAAGGATGTAATGTGCATATTACAATAGATATCACTTAGTACTGGCTCATAAGTTCTAATATTTCCAATTACCATAGCAGTTATCAGCAACTAGTCCCCGCGGAACGTTCCACAGTTTAGTGGGGATCTAGAATAATTCTGTGTTTGTGCTTTTTACCCCTTAAAAAAATATTCCTGCTGACAAGCATGGTAGAAATTCAATCTTTACATTCCTGCTGAAATACATTTAAAAATCCTTTAGAAGCAAGCTTCACCCCATCGTAGGCACTTAAGAAACATTGACTGTAGAGTGTAAGAAAAATGATCACAAGACTGTTATTTTAGCACAAACATTACAAAGAATAGGCAAATATTGTTCTTTGCTGCTCTGAAACTAAGCTGTGGCGTTACAGTTAGCATGCTGAGCATAACTTCATGTCAAGAGAGAATAAGGCTTTTCTTGCATATTTTTTTGGGGGGGGGCTATTCAGATATTAGTGCTTAGGGGAAATTCCTTAAGAAGCATGTTGAACCTCTTCAAACCCTCCCATATTCTTGGTTAAATTTGAAGCTGAGGTCAGAGTGCCTCTTCCCTTCCTGACATTTCAAGAAAAGTGGAATTCTAATTATTTTTCTATTTGCTCCATGAACACAGGAAAGGGAGCTATAGTTCAATGATAAATCATGCAAAGTGGGACACCTTTTCAGTTATATTGGAAAGACTAGGTCATACCTAAGACATGCTTGTATTATGTCAAAATGCTTGTATGTGTATTTGCAGGTGTCTATAAAATAAAGTTAATTAGATCTTAGAGGTCTGTCATTCGTTATACTATGGTTATGTGGGAGCTAGTTAATTTAGTTATTTTTAAAAAGTCAATAAACTTTAAGGAACTATGTTACGAAATTAATGTCAAGTAATGCTTGTTCTATTTAGAGGCTTTAAGGTAGAATATAGTTTTATAATTTAAAAACAACCATTTACTGGAGCACCTGGATGGCTCAATCGGTTAAGCATCCAACTCTTGATTTGGGCTTAGGTCATGATCTCATGGTTTGTGGTTTTGATGGAGCCCTTAGGCTCCATGCTGACAATGCAAAGCCTGGTTGGGATTCTCTCTCTCTCTCTCTCTCTCTCTCTCTCTCTCTCTCTCTCTCTCTGCCCCTCCCCTGTTCGTGCTCTTTCCCTTTCTCAAAACAAATAAACATTTAAAAACAACAACAACAAACAAACACTTACTGACCCAGACACTCTAACAAAATGGAAGTAGGACTCTAGATTTGAGTCTAATCTGTATCTCTCTGGCACCCTGCCTACGACTTCAGACATTATGTTCATTTAAACATCTGTTACAGGACTGAAGACCACACATTTTAATATAAAAGGTTTAAAAATGTATCTATGCCTCTGTTTCTGACATGTTTACCTCTACATAATTTTTTCCCCAAATTTTAAAAAAAACTTACATTTTCTTACAGAGAATCGTTTTACATTTTTAGGTATTCATACATCTCAATTATTTATTTTATGGTTTTGGATATAAATGTTGTATTAAGAAATGACTTCCACACTCTGATGATACAAAATTACACTTTTTTGATATTTTTTCTTTACTTTTTATATTTTACAGGTAACTCTTTAATTCATCTTTTTTCCCCATATATTACATGAGGTAGGATATGTATAGCTTCCTCCAAATTGCTCAATAATAATGCCAAACACAACTTATCTGTCCTCTTCCTTCAATTTAAAGGACATAACCATAAAACAAAAACTGTATCATATAACATATATCTATATTCTCAAGAGTGGAAAAGATAGAGAATTACCAATGCCTTCCCTAAGGAGAGAAAAAAAAGAGAGAACAGAAAAAACCAAAAGCAAAACAAAACAAAACTTCAAGGTAACCTGGCTATGTGCCTTCATGACAACATCCCTCATGACCTTGTAAACTGAGACTACTTAATCAGACTACATGCTTGTATGTATTACCATATATGGGAGACAAAGAAATAGAAAACAAACGTATGAAAAAACTATGCCACGGGACGTTCAGGGCTCAGTTCTTTGGGTATGAACCCAACTGAGAGGTGCTGGCAGGAATAAAGTTGCTTCCTGGAAAGAAAAGCCTGGGGGTCATGACTCTCTGTGCAAGAATCCTGCGACACCAGCACAATCATTCTTTTTTTTTTTTTTTTCAAGTTTATTTATTTATTTATTTTGAGGGAGACAGAGAGAGACAGCATGAGTAGGGGAGAGGCAGAGACAGAGGGAGAGAGAGAATCCCAAGCAGGCTCAGTGCTGTCAGTGCAGAGCCCAATGTGGGGCTCAAACTCACAAAATCGTGAGATCATGACCTAAGCCAAAACAGTTGGAAGCTTAACTGACAGTCACCCAGGCGACCCCAGCACAATCATTCTTAATATATTCACCAGAAGTTTTTCCCTTCCAATGAGAAATTCACCCTTCAGTAATGCAACCTTGCCAAATGCTTTCACTACATCCACACCTTCCTTTTAGCTTGGAGATGCTGGACCCATAACATAAAATTAGAAACAGCACTTGCCAACATTAAGTTTAACTTAAAATAAACAACCCATACCTTCTATTATGAAAAACCAAGACTGAAATAGTCAAGGGTCCACACAAATGTCATTCAAAGTCACTTGGGTTGAAACATGTTATAATAAAACAGATTGACAAGTATAGCACTATGCAAAATGTCAGTGTATTTTCAATATTCTTCAGCAAATAACTTGGAAACAGTACGAACGTTTAATAGCTTGAAGTATCAGCTATTTAATTTAAGGAACATTAGTTCCTTAAAATTGCATTTTATTTAGAATTCTGCTGAGCCCCTCTTCTTTATTGAGAAAAAAATAATTGTAATTTGAAAACCCTGGGGTAGGCAGATGTTTATTCTTTGATCTGAAATCATGCTGCCTCTAATCTCTTTTGATATCCAGCAAGCAACATGACATGAGGTGCATATAGGGGCTTGCACAAGGGAGAAACAAGTGTAACAGATGACTCCTTTCCAGTGCTTTATTTAATAGTGATGCATCATGGAAACAGAACACTAAATTGCTACTTGTAAACTAAATGTGCATTTCAAGTAAAACATTTAACATTCTAAAGAGCTAGATTAAAGATACCTAGTGGTCTGATTTTAAATGTGAAGCAAAGGTGGAAATTAAATATCATTATCTAGATCTGATCATTTATGAGCCCCATGCACAGCAAACTCTCTACTTTAACTTCTGTTTAATCTCTAGTGATATCGCTGCTTTGTGAAACTCAATTTCTCTTTTTTTTTATTTTTTTAACGTTTATTTATTTTTGAGACAGAGAGAGACAGAACATGAATGGGGGAGGGTCAGAGAGAGGGAGACACAGAATCTGAAACAGGCTCCAGGCTCTGAGCTGTCAGCACAGAGCCCGACGCGGGGCTTGAACTCACGGACTGTGAAATCATGACCTGAGCAGAAGTCGGCCGCTTAACTGACTGAGCCACCCAGGCGCCCCGTGAAACTCAATTTCAAACTTCATGGAAGGTACATCATCCATGAGTCAGATAGATATAGATGAATATAACACTTTATTATGATCAATTGACGGAACGTTGTTATAACCAATAACCTGCCTCCCAAAAGGGATGTTACCAAACATCACTAAATTCCAAACTGAACTGAATTCCAAATGTTAACTGTCTTTGGAATATCAATCAACCAGTTTTCATAAGGAACCTGTTCACAATGTGACACAACGTGTTGATTTCTTATTTATTTTAATGTTTATTCATTTTTGAGAGACAGAGAGCAAACAGAAGGGGTGCAGAGAGAGAGGGGGACACAGAATCTGAAGCAGGCTCCAGGCTCTGAGCTGTCAGCATAGAGCCTTGACGAGGGGATAGAACTCACAGACCAGACCGTGAGATCATGACCTGAGCTGAAGTCAGATGTTTAACTGACTGAGCCACCCTGTTGATTTTTTAATCTACTGCCCCCTCAACCTGTTGATTTTTTAAACTACTTCTGAATTGGGCCACTAGAATATTTTCCAAATAGAAGTGATGTTAAATTTGGTTTGAGAGTGTATCTATTCCAATATATTTCTGAAGACAATCAAGGATCAGAGGGTAAATTATTTGTGAAATATTGGCCCCCCAAAAAACACCTGTTTGAGCAGAAATTTGTATTAATTGCTCACCAGTGTGTCTGTAAAATAATGATGTATTCAATTCATTATTATATATTCAATATATAATATTGTTAATATTAATTCTAAAATAATTTAGAACGAAATCACCTGAAATATAATAATTGAGTATTTTCCTTTCTATGTCATGAGTCATCTTGGTGCCCCTGAGTAATCCTCAAGCAAAATAAATTTTTTTTTAAGTTTACTTTGAGAGAGAGAGAGAGAGTGTGTGTGTGCAAAAATGAGCGGGGGAGGGGCAGAGAGACAGAGGGTGACAGAATCCCAAAAGGGCTCTGTGCTGACAGTGCAGGGCTTGATCCAATGACCATGAGATCATGACCTGGGCTGAAATCAAGAGTCAGATGCTGGGGCACCTGGGTGGCGCCATGGTTTGTGGGTTCGAGCCCCGCGTTGGGCTCCGTGCTAACGGCTCGGAGCCTGGAGCCTGGAGCCTGCTTCAGATTCTGTGTCTCTCTCTCTCTCTCTGCCCCTCCCCCGCTTGCGTGCACCTCTTTCTCTCTCTTTCTCAAAAATAAATAGACATTAAAAAAAAAAGTCAGATGCCTAACCGACTGAGTCACCCAAGCGCCTCAATTCTCAAGCAAATTAATAGGGAACAGACAAAACTGTGTTAGTTTTCTAGGGCTGCTGTAACAAAATGCCACAAACAGGGTGGTCTAAACAACATAAATTTGTCTCCGAGTCCTGCAGGCTGGAGATCTAAGCACAAGAGGTCCTGGGACAGAGGACCTGTTTCCTGTCTCTCCCCTAGCTTCTGCGGGTTTGCTGACAATCTTTGACATTCCTTCAGGTACAGAAGCATCACTTCACCTGAGGCTTCATCTTTACATGCTGTTCTCCCTGGGTGCCTTTCTGTGTCCAAATTTGTCCTCGTTATAAGGACATCAGTCACAGCGGATTAGGGCTCACCCCAATGACCTCATCTTACCTAACTGCATCTGCCGCAACCCTATTCCAAATAAGGCCACATCCTGAAGTATAGGGAGTAAGGATTTCAACTTGGGAACTGTGGAGGGACACAAGTCAGTCCATAACCCAGTCAATCTAACACACCACGCCCAAACCAGAGCCTCAGATTACCATTCTAATAAGTGTTGTGAAGACAAGAAGGCTCAAATCCTTGACTCAAATGAAATGTTTGTTTTATTTGTGAATTTTATTCACTCATGTTGACATAACTGTTAGTCTGGCCAACTGATGGCTCTTTTTTAGGTTCTCAAAGTCCTTCCAAAAGCAAGCCTATTTGCAATTCAGACAATAAAGAACTTCTCTCTAATCAAAATGTGCTACAGAAACTAGGTCTTTTTTTTTTTATTATTATTATTTGTATAATAGGACTTCTTTAGAAAAAGGATTTACTCTAGAATAGAATCACCACAGTGCCAGTGTATCTGACCTCACCTCGGGTTTTGAGGTTATAATATGTGAGATAAAAAGACATTCTGAATCAAGGATCTCGTGACAGAGTGATGCCCTTGACTGTATGTAGCTGTATTCACCTTGCCTGTGTGTAGCTTTGGCCACACACAAGTAGGGAAAACGCTATTACCCAGTCATACACATAAGGATCTAGGCCTTCTTTAGTGCTGCAGGAAGAAAAGTAAAATGCAATTTCATCTAAGCAACATGTACTAGTTTCCTGTGACAGTGATAACAAATGGTCACAAACTTAGTGACTTAAACAACAGAAATTTATTCTTTCTGGAGGCTACAAGTCCAAAGTCAATGTATTGGCAAAGCAATCCTCCTTCTGAAGGCCCTGGGGGAAATGCTTCCTTGGCTCTACCAGCCCTCTGGAAGCTCCAGGCGCTTTCTGGCTTGTGGTCACATAACTCCAATCTCTGCCTCCGTTTTCACGTGACTTCCCTTCTGTATGCCTGGATCTTCTTCTGTCTTTTCTAAGGTCTTATTATCAGACTTAGGACCCATCTGGGTAATCCAGTAAGATCTCATCTCAAGATCCTTAACTTAATTACAAGAGCAATGATCCTTTTTCCAAACAAGGTAACATTTATAGGTTCTGGGGGTTAGGACACGGATATATCCTTCTGGGGATCGCTACAAAATTGCCCAAGAATATCCCTTGTATTTTAAAATTCCACTAAGCTTTTATAGGCTTTGAGCAGTTCTACTAGGTCAGTTTCACCTTCCAATGTCATCTCCTGGCTCATCTCTCTTCCATTTCTGCACTTGAGCAAATTGCTCTCCTTGTGTCTCTCTTCAGGGCTTTTGCCGGAGAATCTTACTCCATTCTGTTAGACTCTGAGTCTCCTGGTTAATCTCACTTATCTGTCCATTCTTTGGGTTTCAGCCCAAGAGCCATGTTTTTAGGAAGTGCTCTGACCCAATAAATCTGTGTTAGATGTATTGGAACTCATGGCATATGTAATAGCAGATCCATATAGACAAATATAAAATGAGAATCAATGGAGCAAAATGAGGACATTAATAACAAGCTATCGTCCTGTCTAGGAACCAGAACATACTATCATTATGGAAGCCATGTTGGGTTCTAAGCTAACTACATGGTAGTCGTCAGAGAATGTTTACTGCTCAAAGCAATCTTCTAAAGTTCTGAGCATATCTTTTGTGACTTAGTTAATAGTCAACGTTTGTATATGTTCCATGTGTGCTTAAAAGGAACACACACACACACACACATATATACATATACATATATACCTATGCATGTATATTTCATCAATTAGATGAAACTTATCAATCATGTTACTCAACTCATCTCTACCCTTACTCATGTTGGAGTACTCTGCACCCATCATCAGCTGGAGATATAGTCATCTCTCTCACTATGATTCAGGTTTTGTCACCCCAAAACTCAAAGATTTTTCCCCCAGAACCATCCATTCTTTTTAAAGGGCCCAAATATCATTTAGGTATCAAAAGTAAAAATTGTTGATCTACGTGGGCGTAAAACAAACTGTGAATTCAAGATAATTCTCTTTTCCTTGTATCACTTATAAAGGGGCACTGAATATATTTTCACTTAGTAGTTTTTTAGATGTTTTGAGCAATGCTAACTCTGTTGGTATAAATACAAACTCCCAATGTGATGAAGCTAAATATTAAAGCTCTTTTGACTACGTAAAGTTCCATTATGTTTGTTTGACAATGTTACATTACTATAGGCACATCTCATCCATTAATTTGTTTTTGAAAGACAGATGGTACTTCAGAGTACTTTGCAACACCAGTTGTTTGAAGAGCCACATAACTGATGGCTCATGAAAGCAGAAAGACACAATGATTCAAAAGCTATTCACTTAAACAGTGGACACAGTTTTAAAAGCCATTCATAATTATGTAGATTCAAGACTGCATCAGGCCTTGGCTGAGGCTTTGGATGTTACACAGAATAATTTTACTTCTTACACCTAGGCAAGGAGAAAATTATAATGTAAAATATAGTACCATTCATAGCTGTTGGGGAAACTATAAACTGTCTAAATTACAGAATAAATTATGTAAACTACTGATTATTAAGGACAATTATGAAATCAAGCTAGGAAACGGACAGAGTAGAACATAGGGATTTATCCAAACTCCAAGAAAGAGTAATGCACAGTGATACCTGTACTCCCCTAAGCAAAAACATGGTCTATGGATTGAGTATTCTTAATGTGTTTGGAGGAAAAGTGTGGCAATTCTGTCTGCCTAAGTAAACTTTCATCTTCTAACTTTTCTGGGTTTTTTTTTTTTAATTTTTTTTTTCAACGTTTTTTATTTATTTTTGGGACAGAGAGAGACAGAGCATGAATGGGGGAGGGGCAGAGAGAGAGGGAGACACAGAATCGGAAACAGGCTCCAGGCTCCAAGCCATCAGCCCAGAGCCTGACGCGGGCTCAAACTCACGGACCGCGAGATCGTGACCTGGCTGAAGTCGGACGCTTAACCAACTGCGCCACCCAGGCGCCCCTGGGTTTTTTTATGTATGTATTTTGTATATTTTTTCTTAAGCTAATATATATTTGAGAGGGCTACTTAATATAATGGAAAACTCAAAATTGGTATAAAACTATCTTAATCAGAATTTTATTTGTGGCATTTGAGATAGGGGCCAAAGTATCGTGTGTGTGTGTGTGTGTGTGTGTGTGTGTGTGTGTATCTCAGATGGTCTGGTGCATATTCTATCAGTTTTATGTAAGAATCTATTATAAGTGTATACTATAATCTGGGAGTCCTTTTGAAATTTCTGTCACTTATTATTGTCAGAACTCTTACGGAAGCACCTCATCAAAACTTTGCAATGACTTTCCATCTTACCCAGAGTAAAAGTCAAAGACTGCCCAGTGACCTGAAAAGCCTTACGTGAACCCCCAACCCTCCATCTTTTATTCACATCTCCAGATCTTTGCTCCAGCCCCAAAGGCCTCTTTGCTGTTCCTCAAAGAACACATTCTTCATTTAGAGATTTTCCACTTGCTATTCTCTCTATCTGGGAAGCTCTTCAAATTAACAAATCACCATACTTATCATCATGGTCATTAGTGATAGCAACGATCTTTTCACCAATTTTCACCTTGATCAGTATAACTAGTTCGATCTATTGAAGCAATCAATCAGCAATGTAGCAACTGATACATTTCTGTTCCTTAATTTGTTTCTACGTGGTTTGCAAACCCAAGCCCACAAGTATAAGTCACTGGGAATAACAGCAAGTCTTCCATTCCTCTGCCAAGTGTTAGCAGATATTAAGAACAATCATAGAGCCAGGAATTTTGAGATTTCAACTTCTCTACCAAAGCATTGTCATTTGACAATTTTGATAAAGGAACGTTTAAAATACGTTTTTTTCTGCTTTCCATATTTTACCATGTAAATAGGCATTATTTCTATAATCGCCATTTTTACAGCACTAACCTTATGCAAGTCATTATTTCTAGAATTTTTTCCCTGCTCCTTTGCAAAGTATACCAGTGATTATTGAATTTGTGACTGGCTATGAAGCTCTCAAACATATTATAGCTGTCTTCTTTTGCTACAAGGAGAGCCTCTGTACTTGTGGGTTTTTTTTTTTTTTTTGCCATCTTTACTGAAATAATTCATCAACTGTGTACTAAAAATATTATTTTGACCTTGTTCTGGAAACATTTGATTATTTTAATAGAAATACCATTGTCTTTGAAATTGACATACAAGCTTTGCTGGCCTTGCACCACTTGTGGCGGATGGGTACGAAGGGGTACCCCATGATGGCTGCCTCCTGGTATTCAAACCTTTGTGTAATCCCCTCCCCTTGAATATGAGTGGAACCAGTGACTTTCTTCTAATGAACAGAACATGGCAAAGATGCTGGGTACCACTCCCATGACTATGTTATCTTTATGGCAAAGATGGGGTGTTTCTACCATGATTATGGTATGTTCTATAGGACTTTTGCCTTGACAGCAGATTTTTCTTTAGAGTCTTGTTCTCCTTACTGGCTCCAAAGAAGTAAGGTGCCACAGGTCCCATAGCTGCAAAGATCTGAGTTCTGCCAACAACCAGGTGAGATTGCAACAGATCCTTCCCCATTTGAGCTTCCAGATGCAAACCAGCCTTGGCTGATGAGACCTTGATAGCAGCCTTGCAGAGGACCCGACTAAGTTGTGCCTGAACTCTGGATGCACAAAAACTTTGAGATAATTAATGGGTTATATTATTTCATTTTTTATTTTCTAAATATTTTGTTTTTAAATAATCTCTCACCCAACATAGGGCTTGAACTTACACCAAGATCAAGAGTCACGTGCTCTACTAACTAAGTCAGCCAGATGCCCCAGTGTGTATTGTTTGAAGTTGTTCAGTTTGTGGTCATTTGTTATGCAGCATAGAAAATGAATACACTACTGTTGTGCAAAAATTTATCACTAAGAACATACTGAGGACTAGAAATAGATAGGTGACCAACCCAAGAAAATCTAAACATTATTGTTATGTTTCCTTCAATGGTTGTAAACAACAAAAATGGCTAACTTAAACAGAAAAGTAATTAATTGGAAGGATATTGGGTGGCTTATGGATCAAGGTTAGGGCGAGAACAAAGGAACAAGTCACAGCAAGGATCCCTTAGAAGAGCCACCTACTTAGGACACTGCTCCCTGCAATGCCACCACAGGACACTGCACTGATCTGTCATGCTGCTGAACTCTGCATCCTTTGGACCCTTCTTATCCACCACTGGATGGTCAACTGTCCCAACCACCATGAAAAATCTCTAACAAACCATTGCCTTTATGGCAACCCTCAGGGTTAAAAACCTGGAGCAGGTGCAGCTGATGGTAACAACTAGGCCACATGTCCAAGTGCTGACAGCCAGAGGATGGGAGTATCTAATCCACATTCAGCTAGAATCTAGTTCCCCCCAATAAGGAAGTCACTAAGATAGAGACAGCACCAAAGACTTGAATTTATACTTTAATGAGTTACTCTGGACCCATTCATCTATTTTTGTGAATTGAGTACATATCATAGCCTTCTTATATCAAGATATAAGAAGCAAATATCATAATGAAAACAATAATTCACAGACAACCTGCAAATTCACTGTCTGTGACAATATATAGGCATACCTCGTTTTATTGTGCTTTGCTTTATGCACTTTACAGATAATTGTGTTTTTTACAAATTCAAGGTTTGTGGGAACCCAGCTCTGAGCAAGTCTATTGGCACTATTTTTCCAATAGCGTTTGCTCATTTCATGGCTCTGGGTCACATTTCGGTAATTCCTGCAACGTTTCAAACTTCTTCCTTATTATTATATTTGTTATGGTGATCAGGGATCAGTGGTCTCTGATTTTCCTATTGTAATTGTTCTAGGGTGCCAGGACCTGTGCCTATAGAAGATGGCGGACCTAATCATTAAATGTGTGTGCTTTGGCTGCTCCACGAACTGGCCATTGCCCCATCTCTCTCCCCCTTCTCGGGTCTCCCTACCGAGATACAACATATTGAAATTAGGCCAGTTCATGGTCTCCAAGTGTTTAAGTGAAAGGAAGACTTGTGTGGCTCTCACTTTAAACCAAAAGCTAGAAGTGATTAAGCTTAGTGAGGAAGGCATGTGGAAAGCTGAGACAGGCCAACAACCAGGCGTCTAGTGCTAAACAGCCAAGTTGTGAATGCACAGGAAATGTTCTTGAAGGAGATGAAAAGTGCTATTTCAGTGAACATACAAATAGTTAGAAAGCAAAACAGCCTTCTTGATTGAGAGAAAGTTTTAGTGGTCTGGGTAGAAGATCAAACCAGCCGCAACATTCCCATAAGCCAAAGCTTCATCCAGAGCAAGGCTCTCACTCTTCAATTCTATGAAGGTTGGAAGAAGTGAGGAGGCTACAGAGGACAAGTTTGAAGCTAGTAGAGGTTGGTTCATGAGGAAGAAAGAAGTCATCTTCATAATATAAAAGTGCAAGGTAAAACACCAATTGCTGGTATAGAAGCTGCAGCAAGTTATCCAGAAGATTTAAGATCATTAATGAAGGTGGTTACACTAAACAATAGACTTTCAATGTAAACAAAAGAACCTTACATTGGAAGAAGATGCCATCTAGGACTTTCATGGCTAGAGAAGTGAAGTCAATGTCTGGCTTCAAAGCTTCCAAGCACAAGCTAACTTTCCTGTTAGGGAGTCATACAGCTGGTGACTTTGAGTTGAAGCCAATGCTCATTTACCATTCTGAAAATCCATTGGCCCTTAAGAATTATGTGACATCTACCTAGCCTGTGCTCAATAAATGGAACAGCAAAGCCTGGATGACAGCACATCTGTTTACAACATGGCTTACTGAATATTTCAAGTCTAGTGTTGAGACCTACTACTCAGAAAAAAAGATTCCTTTGAAAATATAACTGCTCATGGAAAATGTACCTGGTCACCCAAGAGCTCTGTTGGAGGTGTACAAAGAGATTAGTTTTGTTTTCATAACTGCTAACACAACATCCATTCTGCAGCCTATGGACCAATAAGTAATTTTGACCTTCAAATTATTATTTTTTTTTATAAATTTTTTTTTAACGTTTATTTATTTTTGAGACAGAGAGAGACAGAGCATGAACAGGGGAGGGGCAGAGAGAGAGGGAGACACAGAATCGGAAGCAGGCTCCAGGCTCTGAGCCATCAGCCCAGAGCCCGACGCGGGGCTTGAACTCACAGACCACGAGATCGTGACCTGAGCTGAAGTCGGACGCTTAGCCGACTGAGCCACCCAGGCGCCCTTAAATTATTATTTTAAAAATATATTTTGTAAGGCTATAGCTGCCATAGATAGTGATTCCACTGATGGATCTGGGCAAAGCAAATTGAAAACCTTCTGGAAAGGATTCACCACAATAGATGCCCTTAAGAATTTTTGTGATTTGTGGGAAGAGGTCAAAATAGCAACATTAACAGGGGTGTGGAAGAAGTTGATTCCAACCCTCATGGATGACTCTGAGGATTCAAGACTTCAGTGGAGGAAGGAACTGCAGATGTGGTAGAAATAGCAAGAGAACTAGAATTTAGAAGTGGAGCCTGAAGATGTGACTTAATCGCTACAATCTCACGATCAAATTTGGAATGGATGAGGAGTTGTTTCTTACGGATGTGCAAAGAAAGTGCTTTCTTCAGATGAAATCTGCTGGTAGTGAAGATGCCGTGAAGATTGTTGAAATGACAACAAAGGATTTAGAACACTACATACACTTAGTTGATAAAACAGTGGCAAAATTTTAGAGGGTTGATTCCAATTTTGAAAGAAGTTCTGTACGTAAAATTCTGTCAAATAACGCCACATACTAGACAGAAGTCATTTGTGAAGGGAAAAGTCAATCAATGTGGCAAACTTCCCTGTTGCCTTATTTTAAGAAGCACAGCCACCCGAACCTTCAGCAACCAGCACCCAGACCAGTCAGCAGCCCTCAACATGGAGGCAAGACCCTCCACCAGCCAAAAAGATTACAATTTTCTGAGAGCTCAGATGATGGTTTGCATTTTTTAAGCAACAACGTATTTTTAATTAAGGTATGTACATTGTTTTTTCTGTACATATAAAGTTACTGTACACTTCCTAGACTACAGTATAATGTAAACATAATTTTATATGCCTAGGGGAACCAAAAAAATTCAATTGACTCACTATATTGTGATATTCACTTGATTGTGGTGGTCTGGAACCAAACCTACAATATCTCTGAGGTATGCCAATATACCATGTTCAACACATGTTAGCCAAGATGAGCTGACATGTGAGCAATGTTTAAAGACATGACAATTATTAAGAAATAAATGAGATTTCTGTAAAAATTATATTTAATCTTATAGTTTAAACTGGTGAGTCAGATGGTATAATCACACTTTTCTTGAAAACCAAAAACTTACAGACTGCCTGATGGACCACAGATGACCTTAAGTGATATGCTGATTGCACTTTAAGAAACACTGACAAAAACCATTCAGAAATAGGTTGCAACATACATGGCAAAGTAATACATAGTAGAGGTGATATAGTTCAAATGAATCATAAAATTAATGAATGGTGTGTAGAAATATATTGGCAAAGAAAATAAATGGGGATCCTTACATCATTCTTTACCTAAAAATGCATTCCATATATATAACAAAATACATATAACATTTCATATTTAGCAATATATATATAAAATTTCATATATATAACACATGAGAAATCACAAAAACAATAGAGAAAAGCATGGTTCAATTTTTAAAAAAATAAATTAGGAATGGGACAGCTTTTCTAAATGAGACACAAAACTCAGAAGATTTAAAAAGTGTTATGAAAATGATTATAAAAACAAAGAAGTTCTGCATTTGCACCATTTATGAAAAGGCATAACATCCTTAATATAAAGAGCCATTATAAATCAAAAAGAAAACACTAGAGTAAAATGGGAGAAAGCCATGAATAATGAAGAGATTGGTCACAGAAAAGAAGTACAGGTAACCAGGACTAAACGAAAACAAATTAAAACAATAATTAGAAATGATTTTTCACCTTTTGGGTTGCCAAGAGATTAAAAATTTGATAATATTCGTTGTTGCTGAGGGTGAGGGGAAAAGGGCACTCTCATAAATTGTGGAAGTAGAAATTGACAGAATTCTTTAGAAGGACAACTCGGCAGCATTTGTAAAAATTTAAAAAGAATATACCTTTTGATCTCACAATTCCACTTTGAAGAATTTGTCCTATAGACATATTTAAGTTAACAA
The DNA here is from genome assembly GCF_028018385.1 of Neofelis nebulosa. NCBI lineage: Eukaryota > Metazoa > Chordata > Mammalia > Carnivora > Felidae > Neofelis > Neofelis nebulosa. The sequence continues at coordinate 133,210,128 of NC_080787.1, read as the reverse complement.
AGATTTCTGAATATGTGTACTTTGTGTAGTATTTTTGTAATAAAACCCACACACAGATATCCTAAACGCCCTCCTCCCCACCGCCCCAAATGAACTGGTTAAATTCATTTGGGAATGTCCCAGGAATGGAACAGTATTTAAAATATCCATACACCTACAGTCCTAAAATAAGTAAGTCATGGAGACAAAAAGTACAACATAGGATATATAGTCAATAATATTGTCATGACTTTATATGGTGACAGATGGTAACTACACTTATCATGGTGAGCACTGCATAATGTATAGAATTGTTAAATCACTATGTTGTGTACCTGAAACTAGTATAATATTGAATGTCAACTAGACGTCAATAATAAAAAATATTTAAAAATCCATACATATCAATACGGATAGATAGCCAAAAGATGTTGTTAAGTTAAAAATTAGTGTTATGTAACAATAGGTATGATCCAATTTGGGCTAAAAAAAAGAAAAGATATACTATATGTAAGTGAGTAACACTTGCTATTTGCAAATAAAAAGAAAGTAGAGAGGATAAATGTCGTGTGTTTGAATATATCATGACTCTGTCCACTATTTTAATGATAACAGTGAACCTTAAAAAGGCTCATTTTCCTTATAGCAATAAATGTTCTGTGCATAAAAATTACTTACTATCTAAATTAGTTTGTTTTCTCTTTAAAAACTGAGAAAAATATTTAAAATATTGGTGCATTAAATTTATGACCTGTTAATTTGTGACTATAAGATCCCATGGGGACAAGCCCATGTTTTATATCTGCTGCCGGCCAGATCCAATGAGCAAATATTTGTGGCATGCAAATCACCCAGGATTTGCCCGCAGCAATCGGCCCATGCCCAGCTGCACAGTCATCAGCTTGACACCTTATAACACAGATTCTGTTGGCCTTTATCATCTTTGGCATGAATCCAAGGCTCATTCTCCAATGGAATAGACAAGAGATAAATCACTGAACTGGCTCAGCCTCGCGATCATCAGACTCCTTTGTTGTGAACACTTCTCATACAGTGAACGCAAACTGATCACAGCTGGCCCCAAGACCTCAATTTAAAAATCCAACCAGTTCTTCTTCAATAGCTTCTGAGTATATAAGTACCATCTTCAAATATATAGACTATTACATATCAAAATGAAAAAATGCAAGTTTCTTTTTTTTTTTAATTTTTTTTTTTCAACGTTTTTTATTTATTTTTGGGACAGAGAGAGACAGAGCATGAACGGGGGAGGGGCAGAGAGAGAGAGGGAGACACAGAATCGGAAACAGGCTCCAGGCTCCGAGCCATCAGCCCAGAGCCTGACGCGGGGGTCGAACTCACGGACCGCGAGATCGTGACCTGGCTGAAGTCGGACGCTTAACCGACTGCGCCACCCAGGCGCCCCGATGCAAGTTTCAATATTAGCAACGTTGCTCTCTCGTCAAATGGACAGGACTACGTGTTGTCATTCTAGCAAGATCAGACAGCAGGAGAATATATTTGTTTAATCTCTGAATAGAATAGTAGATTCTTAGGTGACAACTTTCTGGAAGAGAACTTAAAACATATATGAAGCCTTTCCTTTCAAGGAGTTCTAATTCAATAATTATATTGTTATTGCTGGGTTATCTGCAAGGAAAAAAGAAATCTTGTTCCTAAAATTATCACATAGAATAAGGGGAGCATGAGACTTGGAACTTAAAAGGTTTTAGGCCATTTTCTACTTAAGCTTATTTTACTTTTCGGGGAAGGCCTGTTCTAGTACAGTAAACAGTGGGATCTGTAGACACCTTTGCACTCACTAATGTTTTCTAAAAGTAAAATGAAATATAATTGTAATAGTCATTTCATGATACTGCCATGATAGATAAAATATTTCCTTCTAAGCCAAGACTGTTCCTATTTCAATCTCAAACCTGTATTTCATCTTAAAGTTCATCCATATGCACACACAAAAAATCTAGGCACAGATCTTATACCCTTTGCAAAAATTAACTCAGAATGGATTATGGGCTTAAATGTAAATCATGTAACTGTAAAACTACTAGAAGAAACATAGGAAAAAATCAAGGTGAGCTTGGGGACGGCAATACTTTTTTAGACACAGAACAAAGGTATAACCCATGAAAGAAATCATTGGTAAGCTAGATTTCATTAAAATTAAAAACTTTTGCTCTATGAGGGTCACCTGGTTGGCTCAGTCAGTGGAGAGTGCAACTCTTGATCCTGGGGTCATGAATTCAAGCCCCAGGTTGGACATAGAGATACTTAACAAAACAAAACAAAACAAAACAAACCTATTAAACTTGTGCTCTGTGAAAGACAATGCCAAGAGAATGAGAAGACAAGCCACAGCCTGGGAGAAAATATTTGCAAGGGACATATCTGATAAAGAACTGCTATCCAAAATATACAAAGACCTCTTAAAACTCAATAATACAAAAAAGAACAATCTGATGAAAAATATAGGTAAGAGATCTGAACAGATAACTCTCCAAAGAAGATAAGCAGATGACAAGTAAGCATATGAGATGATGTTCAGCATTATGTGTGACTAGGAAAGTGCAAATTAAAATGAGATACCCTACACACCTATTAAACTGGCACAATCCAAAACACTGACAACCTTCGATGCTTTCGAGGGTGGGGAACAAAAGGAACTCTCATTTGTTGCTGGTGGGAATGTAAAATAGCACAGCCACTTTGGAAGGTGGTTTGACAGTTCCTTACAAAACTAAACTCGCTCTTACCACATAAGCCAGCAGTTGTGCTCCATGCTATTTACCCAAATAACTGAACACTTATGTTCACACAAAAGCCTGCACATGGATGCTTATGACAGCTTTATTCATAATTGCCAGAACTTGGAACCAATCAAGATGTCATTCAGTAGGTGAATGGATAAATGAAGTGTAGTACATCCAGACAATGGAATGTTATTCAGTGTTCAAAGAAATGGGCCTATCGGGGCGCCAGGGTGGTTGGTTAAGTGTCTAACTCTTGGTTTCACCTCAGATCATGATCTCACAGTTCGTGAGTTCAAGACCTTCACTGGCCTCTGCGCTGACAGCATAGAGCCTGCTTGGGATTCTCAGTCTCCCTCTCTCTCTCTCTGCCCCTACCCTGCCACTCACCATCTCTCTCTCTCTTTCTTAAAAATAAGCAAATAAACATTAAAAAAAAAAAAAAGAAATGGGCTATCAAGCCATGAAAAGACACAGAGGACACTTAAATGCGCACTACTAATTTAAAGAAGCCAATCTGAAAATATGACATTCTGGATAAGGCAAAACAATGGAGACAATACAAAGACTAGTGGTTGGTAGGATTAAAGGAGAGGGAGGGATGAATAGTAGGAGCACAGAGGATTTTTAGGGCAGAGAAACTATTCTGTATGACACTGCAATGGTGGATACATGTCATTACACATGTGTCAAAACCCATTGGGTATACAACAGCAAGAGTGAATCCAAATGTAAACTATAGATTTTCAGTGATAATGATGTGTTAATGTAGGTTCATCAATTACAACCACTGTAGCACTCTGAGCGGGTGTGTCTATAGCAGGGACAGTTGTAGTATTCTGTCCTATCTGCTCAATTTTGGTGTGAATGTAAAACCATTCTAAAATTAGATCATTAATTTTAAAAAGCCAAACGCTCAAAGCTCTTTATTTGCCAATACTTATAAATTCTGGCTAAACTTTTAGTAAATTGGATAGAGGCCTAAATAGTTTTTTTAAATATAAATATTGAGGTAAACTATAGATACTCAGAATAGGGTATGAAAAACATACTTATTGTCCCCCGAATAGAAACTATATAAAGAGTAATATTATGCGGACTTCAAAGAAGCAGCCTTTTCTAGGTGAGTTTTTTAGCAAGTGCTTAAGATGGGAAAAGGAAACACTGTAAGTTTGTCCTTTTGGTGGTTAGTGTACTTTTGCTTCTCCAATTCTAGAAAAATGCACACTGAGACACTGAGCATTGGCTTAGCATCAGGTCTAGGGAGGATCAGGCTAAGGTAGTTTTGGTGGTTGGGGTAGGCCCAGGAAGTGAGTTATCTCAGTCCCTTTCTCAGGCTTCAAAGGCCCATCTGTGCCAATGTGTTTCTGGTTTAGTTCCATCACTACTTATTTTCACATATTAGTTTTATCTTTCCAGAATAAGTGGCATTGTACCATGACAGGGATGATTCATAATCCTAGAAATGGAAGAGATTTGATAAAAAGAAAATGGCACGGCAGGGGGGCTCCTGGCTGGCTCAGTCGGTAGAACACACGACTCTTGATCTCAGGGTTGTGAGTTTGAGCCCCACATTGGGTGTAGAGATTACTTAAAAATAAAATCTTAAAAAAAAAAAAAAATGGCACTGCAGAATAAAGACTCTCAGGGCTTCTATTATTTTTGTCCTTTTGCACTCACTCTGTTTCTTAAAAATGCTTTGTAGAGTGTGTGCCCTTTATGAGAAACTCAACATTTCTAAGATGTACAAAGAGTTCGAAGGACCAGGCCGCAAGCTTGCCTTTGTTGATGAGACCCCGTTTGTGAACTCTGGAAATGAAGCTGGACATTACAAGTCAAGATCCCAGTAGATTCATGTCCTTGTCTTTTCCCTATTACAGCGAGAAAGTCTTCATTTCAATTTAATACGTACTAAATAGGTGTACCATTGGCATAGCACCGATGCAGGTGACATGGATGGAGCCAGGAAGGAGTCTGAGACCCACTTTCCTTGTAGAAGATTAAATCTCCTTGAAGTGATGCCATGCGTAGAGAATTAGATACTATATAAACCCTCCCCTGCCCCCTTTATTAAAGGCTAACATGGGTGTTCATGTGTGAAGTACTTTGATTCCTTAGGGAGAGAAGGAAAGATTTGTGGTACAACGCATTGCTACAGCTTGTTAGCTCATGTTGCTTAAAGCAACCATTAAAAACATGATTTGCATGGGGCATTAGTTATGAAGAAGACCTAGGAGTACCTTGTGAGAGAGACGTAGAGTTGAAAAGATCTCTTCACTGCCACCCCACGTGAATCAAGTATGATATGGAGCTGCTCCATGAGGTTTTGATTCAACAAAGGAATTTACTTTGCCTTACCAAGAGTGTTGTATAAGTGGCATTCATTCTTACGATCTTCACTTATTTTAAAAATGATTTGTTGGGAATGGGGCTTTACAAATATTAACTCGTTTAACCTATGTAACAACCCCATTATGGGCTAATGACAGTTATTTACTGAGTCTATAATGGTTATCACAAAATTTTTAACTTATTTTTGAGCCATAATAGGGAATAAATGTTTCAGATTGAGAAAAAAAAATTTGGGTAAAATTAGAACTGCATATACACTATTTACAGAGATCTTTAATTTAAATATGGCACTAAATCAAAGATTTGGTTTATTAATGTATTATTTATTACGTTTTCTCTAAAAGTAAACAGACTTAATATGCTTGAGTATGGCTTCCCAAACATATATCATTTCCTGAATGTTTATGTCCATACAAAACAAGAAAACATTTTAAATGATAGTAAAATAAAGACTTCAATTGTTTAATCTTAAATAAAGAATATTTATAAAAACTCATCTTAATATAAGAAAGAAAGACTCAAGATCCCATTAGTGAAGTTATTTTGGTCATGCACCCAAGTCTCGCACCTTCCGCTTGCCACAGAGGTTAACGTAACAGAAAATGCAAACCACAGGAAGGTGGAAATGTGCCAGGAGAAATTCTGTCGACTGCTTTTCAGAGGTCAGCTCAGATCATGCTGTCTGCTCACTCACAAGGCCTGTGATGCCACGTATTACAGATGGTACACTTTACCGGTTGTTCCCGGCAATGAAGAACACATTACAGAGAACAGTCTAGATGAAGCTGAGCAGCAGCCTGAGCGCTCCTTTAATTTGAATTTCATTATCTCAGGGCTGAGAATTCTTGTTCTGGAAGAGCACACTGCTCTGTGTTGGGCTCCCTTTCAATAAGTGTCTCCTTGGAATTTTTTCTTCCCCCTGGCAGCACACTCAGCAAGTAAACAACACCACAGTACTTACGTGCAGTGACACAACACTTCAAGCCAAAGGCCACCTACACAGGGGAGCCCACTCCTGCCCCATAAAATGACAAGTAAAATCTTGAGTCTCCTCATACCCACAGGTCTCAGTGATTTGGATCACTTTCCATGCCAGTACTCAAGGACATTTTGTGGAGGTACCATTAGGATGCCAAACTGTATTTCTCCATCACAGAGAGGTACTGGGTACTTTGGAATAAAGCCCAAATTACCTAATTTAATATTTAGCTGATTCCTTGCCAAAAGTGGGGCTTGATATAAATTCAAATGCTGAAATTTCACTTGTTTTTAAAAATACCACTGGAAGGAATATTTAGACTGGGTACCAGAAATATATTCTGCTCTTTCTGAGATGGTAAAATTCTGTCCCTCTCAGCAGAACTGGATGGCCACCTTCTAACTTTTTCTTTTTCCCAAACAGATGTCTAGGGAAAGGATGTATAATCAATGCAATTTTCATGTAATAGATCAATATTCATACTTGGAATTAGAAAATCTTATTATTCTATGGGCATCTTTAAGACAACTATACATGAGGCGCCCGGGTGGCTCAGTAGTTGAGTTCCGACTCTTGATTTCAGCTCAGGCCATGATCCCGGGGTCATGGGATAAGCCCTGTGTCAGGCTCCACATTGAGCGTGGAGGAGCCTTCTTGGGATTCTCTCTCTCTCTCACGCATTCTCTCTCTCTCTCAAAAAAGAAAGAAAGAAAGAAAACTGTATAATTATATCCTCCCTCATTTTATGATGCAACCGTCACCACCACCTTTTATATTGATTGAGCATGTGCCCAATTGATTAAGCACTGGGGATAAAGAGATGAAGGAAGCCATCTTTGCTCTCAAGGATTTGTGGTCCAAGAAAACTATTATGCAAAACTTTTGCCTTCTTTCCCATTGGCCAGGAAGTGAAGAGAAAAAAGCTGACTAACCAAAATACAGCCTGGTGGGGGATGACACCAGCATGGCTGAAGAAATCAGGAGCACCTGGGTGGCTCAGTCAGTTAAGCATCTAACTCTTGATTTCGGCTCAGGTCATGATCTCACGGTTTGTGGGATTGAATCTGGTGTCACGCTCTGAACTGATTGCACGGAGCCTACTTGGGATTCTCTCTCCCTCTCTCTCTGTGCCACCCCCTGCATCCTCTCTCTCTCTCTCTCTCTCTCTCTCTCTCTCTCTCTCTCTCTCTGACTCAAAATAAATAAACTTAAAAAAAAAAAAGAAACCAGATGCCTCCAGCAAGAAAGGCCACTCAGTAGGCTGAATATGCTTCCCCCTCCACTCCCAGATGTATGCATCCTAATCTCTGGAACCTGTAAATACCTTACCTGGCAGAAGACCCTTTACAGATATGACTGAATTAAGGATCTTGAGGTGAGATCATCCTAGACTATCTGGGTGGGCCCCATCCAATCACCAGTGCCCTTGTAAGAGCGAGGCGAGAGGGTTAGAGTTGGAAGAAGATACAGGGACAGAGCAGATGTTGGGATGAGAGCATGCTATGCTTCTGGCTTTGGAGATGGAGAAAGGAGCCATGCGCCCAGGAACGCAAGTGGCCTCTACATACCATTTTTAAAAAGATTTTTTTCATGTTTATTTATTTATTTTTGAGATGGGGGGAGGAGCAGAGAGAAGGGGAGAGAGAGAATCCCAAGCAGGCTCCACACCATCACTGCAGAGCCTGGCGCTAGGCTCGAACCAACCAACCGTAAGATCATGACCTGAGCTGAAATCAAGAGTCAGAGGCTTAACCAACTGAGCCACCCAGGTGCCCCTACATGCCAGTTTTAAAGACAAGGAATGGATCCCCCTCCTAGAATTGTGGAAGGCTGCAGCCCTGCAGACACGTTTGACTTCTGACCTTCAGAACCATAAGATAAGAAATTTATGTTGCCTTAAGCCACTATGTTTGTAGCAATTTGTTACAGAAACATTAGGAAATGAATGGAGACACTCTACCCACCCAGAAGCCAGAACTGGTTCCCAGGACAGGGGACAGATAAACTGGATCCTTGCAATTCTGAGTAAGTCTTTAGCACTGGCCTATTTTAAATGTTTTTTTTAAATTTATTTTTACATTTATTTATTTTTGAGAGACAGAGACACAGCACAAGTGGAGGAGGGGAAGAGGGAGAATGAGGCACAGAATCTGAAGCAGACTCCAGGCTCTAAGCTGTCAGCAGAGAACCTGAGGCAGGGCTCGAACCCACGAACCACGAGATCATGACCTGAGCCGAAGTCAGATGCTTAACCAACTGAGCCACTCACGTGCCTGATTTGTTCATTTTAGCCACTCTGACCGGTGTGAGGTGATATCTCAGTGTGGTTTTGATTTGTATTTCTCTGATGAAGAGTGACGTTGAGCATCTTTTCATGTCTGTTGGACATCTGGATGCCTTATTTGGAAAAGTGTCTATTCATGTCTTCTGTCCATTTCTTCACTGGATTATTTGTTTTTCGGGTTTGGAGTTTGGTGAGTTCTTTATATATTTTAGATACTAGCCCTTTATCCGTTATGTCATTTGCAAATATCTTTTCCCATTCCGTCGGTTGCCTTTTAGTTTTGTTTACTGTTTCCTTTGCCATGCAGAAGCTTTTTATCTTGATGAGGTCCCAATAGTTCATCTTTGCTTTTAATTCCCTTGCCTTGACTATTTTTTGAAACTATTTCCTGCCACTCCCCTTTGAAATCATGGCACTTCAGCCACATTCAGCCACGCTGTCCCTCAAATGGGTAAGACCCTCTCCCTCACACTTTTTTTTTGTTTCTTCATGTATCCGTACTTCCTCAGAGAGGCTTTCCTTGACCATCCTGTCTCTTTGAACAGCCTTTCTTCAACAGCAGCCCTCTCATGCCCCTTATACCATGTTTCATTTTGTTTCGCAACACTTACAACTACCTTATTTATTTGCTCATTACCCAGCCCCTAAAGAATGTAGGTTCTACTGTATACCTTCTCAGAGTTTATACAGTTCCTGCAACATTATGGGTGCTCAATACAAAATTTTTAAATACATAAAAGTACTGTGGGAGGTATTGGGGTTTCTCTCTCCAGATGAAGAACATTAGCCTTAGCCTTCTTTGTCCTGTGTGTTTACTCTCTGTGTTTATATGGAGTTATAAGGAAAAAGGAGTGGCAACTTCCATTGGAAATATTAGAAAGATGCCTTTCAGTTTCTAGAGAGTTTTATTGTTGGTGAGGTGGTAATATAAATAAATAGGGTGTATTGAATCGTTGACATCTAAGTTCAGTATTCCTCCTACCCTTAAGACTCTAGATAGATGAATAGATACATCTAATAAATATATACAGTAAATTATATACTAGTCAAATATACACTTTATGTAGCCAAATTTTTGACTGGTATGGAATTTATGAAACTTTTTCCCAAAGGCAAAATCTATATAACGACATCTCAAAATGCTATGAGAAATGGGTAGACTATAAATCTGACTCAAATTCAGTAACTTGTTATAAGACCTGAGCTACTGCAGAAGATAAACTAATGCTTATGACTGAGAAGATACCCACAAGTTCATATTCAAACCAATTTAACAGTTGCATATAATAGCTATAATAAACATGAAATAATAAGATTGGTTTTTGACCAATTGGGCCATAATTTACAGAACCAAATGAATACTGTCTGGCTAAAATCAGTCCTATTGTGAGGTATTTCACTCACTGCTCAAAACATTTTTATAAGTTCTTTTGTTTGGAATTGCCATCAAAGATGGGGGAAGGAAGATACATAAATGGCCAAGAAGCACAAGAGGAAAGCTCACCATCATTAGTCATAAGGTAAATACAAATAAGAACCCCAATAAGATAATACTTCATATCCACTGGGATGGCTACTATTCAAAAAACAGAAAGTAACAAGTGTTGGTGAGGATGTGCACAAATCGGAATCCTCATATATTGCTGGTGGGAATGTAAAATGGTGCAGTCACTGTGGAAAACAGCTTGGCAGTTTTTCAAAAAGTTGGAGTAATAACATATGACCCAGCAATTCTACTTCTAGGTATATGCCCCAAAGAAGGGAAAACAGGTACTCAAACAAATACATGTACATGTGTTCATAGTAGCACTATTCACAACAGCTAACTGGTGGAAACAACCCAGATACCAGTGGACGAATGGATGAACAAAATGTGGTATGTCCATACAATGGAATATTATTCAGCCATAAAAAGACATGAAGTACTATCACATGTTACAACGTGGATGAATCTCAAAAACATTATACTAAGTAAAAGAAGTCGGAAACAAAAGGTCATATATTGCATGATTCCATTTATGTGAAATATTCAGAATGGGTAAATCCATAGAGACAGAAAGCAGATTGGTATTTGCGGGGTGGGGGGTAAGGGGGTAAGGGGGTGGAGATAGGGAATGACTGCATAATGGGTGTGCAGAGTTTTCTTTTGGGTTATGAAAACATTTTGGAACTAGACAGAGGTGGTCATTGTACAACATTGCGAATGTATTAAATCCCACTGAATTGTACACTTTAAAATGGCTCGTTTTCTGTGAATTTCACCTCAACAAAAAAGGACGTCTTTTTTAAAAGTTGAAGAAAGACTGTCTTGAATTCTCCACGGCATCTACATAGTGGCATAGCGTACCACCCATGGTTAGGTGCTCGATAAATATTTATGAAACTGAATGGTGGAAAATATTCATGTCCTGCAAGTAAATTTATTTTTGGGAATTAGTCAAGATCATTCCAGGCCAAGTCAGCTGAATGAGATGGGTTATCAAACGGAGTGTAACCACAAAGTAAAAGACTGCTGTCAGAAGAAACTCACATTTCCCTCCACCTGGCAAACCAGGAGTGAACCTGGTCTTCAAACACTCCAGACTAAATGTCACCTCCTCTTGGAGCTTCCCCTACCTTGCCAAGCACAGCTTACCTCCTGGGCCTCCCACCTTAAATGGTTCCTAGCTACCTAGGCACGACCAGTTCTATAACTTCTCTGTCTCCTCGTACCAGGGTAGGCTCGAAGGAAAGCCATGGCTCTAATTTATTGACATACACTTAACAAGAAGCTCCATGTTGGCAGAGAGAAGGCTTCACAAATGTTTGTCCAACGACAGAATGAATGAACTAATGAAAAACTGAATGAATAAAGTTTTGTTCTGGCTTGTGAACTGGCTCCAAAGACAATTCTAAAATTAGGATCCCAAATTTGTTTCGAGTAATGCCAACGTGCCGAAATGAATGCGATTCTTGAAGGAAAGTTTCTTTGGTTGTTTAAATTCTAACGTCTTTGCTAAAACCCATCCTGTCCTTCGTTCATTGACACGCCTTATACATTCTCCCTGGGATATCTGGGGTACATAGCAGTCAGACAGATGCTGTTAAGACCAAAGCTTTTTAGAATGAAGGTGCTAACTTACTCTCCATAAGGGTGAACGACGGGTCTTTGTCATTAAGGAAGAAATGTTTTAATATTTTTGTAATCAAGCTGCCACCACAATTCTGGCAGCCTTTCCTTATCTCATGGGAACATCCTCTGATAACAATGTAGTTTTGTGCTAAATTTCAAACAAATCTGGGCCACTGCAGGTTTGTTGGGGGTGGGGACAGTCATGTAATTATGTGCCTTCATTCTGTTGCCACACAAAACAAGATGAAATTCTTAGCATTTTTCTTTGACCTGGGACCACTTCTTGAAACTTGAAACAGCATGAAACTTAAAGGATTTCGGCAGACTGAAATCAGGAAAAATAGTGTTCACCTGAAACTACACCAAACTAATAAAAGAAGATTTTAATTGTTTTGTTTTTTTTTTAATGTTTATTTATTTTTGAGAGAGAGAGAGAGGGCAAGCAGGGGAGGGGCAGAGAGAGAGAGAGAGAGAGACAGAATCCAAAGCAGGCTCCAGGCTCTGAGCTGTCAGCACAGAGCCTGATGTGGGGCTTGAACCCAGGAACTGTGAGATCATGACCTGAGCTGAAGTGAGACACTTAACTGACTGAGTCACCCAGGAGCCCCAATAAAAGAAGATTTTAGAAAGCTATGCTTACGGATCTCAGATGGCCAATCAGCGGGATGAAATTCGCATTACCCAGAATAGTATGCCATCAACTCTCTCAGTCACTCTGCTTTACCTTTCTTCATGTGCCTTCTCGCTACCTGGCCTTATGTCAGGTAGTTGTTTCTCTGTTTATTTTCTGTTGGTCTCAATAGAGTGGAAACCCCATGGTAGCACGACTTGCTACGTTCTCTGTTCTCTGTGTTCTCTGCAGCTAGACGAGAGCTTAACACTGTAGGTACTCCATTCGTATTTATTCACTATGTCTTTCATCTAAGTGATATTAAAAAATTGTGCTCATTAAAGGAAAGAAGAAAGAGGTATTTCGAAGTAATTGAAAACGATTAGCTTCACCCACTGACTTTTAACAGTTGCAAAACTTGCACCTCACTGGTGGAACTAAATTTACTGGAGGCACATTGGTATGACACACAGGAAGACGAAACAATATCTCCTCGCCCAAGGTGAAGTAGAAACCAACAAGTAGCACAGACTGATCTGACAAGGTATCAAATATTATTTGAACAAACGGTCTAGGTGGCAGTCACCAACTAAAACTGTGATACCTCTCAAAGTAAACACAATTCTGGCACAGAAAATATCCCATCTCATTGTATATATGTGACCATATTTTTAAAAATATTTTTAAGTGTTTATTTTTGAGAGAGAGAGAGAGAGAGAGAGAGAATAAGCAGGGGAGGGAGAGAGAGAGGGAGACAGAAGATCTGAAGCAGGCATTGTACTGACAGCAGAGAGCCTGACATGGGGGTTGAACCCACGACCATGAGACCATGACCTGAGCCAGTCAGATGCTTAACCGACTGAGCCACCCATGTGCCCCAATGTGACCATATTTTTTAACATGGGACAAATAATGCACTCAGCATATATTCATAACACAAGATTGAGGTATTAGTCCTAGATTTGCTCCGCCCTGTTTCTTGACTCCTGGTTCATTATAGTTGTTTCAGCTCTTGACTGTGGTTCCCAGCTCATTCCCACCACTCTTCTTCCAGTCTTAGACTCAAGGACAAACAGCTTCGCCTCCTGGGCTGCACCTGAACACATCCTCTGCTCCGCTTCTCTTAGGAAGCTCCTCACCTGGTTCAGTATACTCCCATGGCCCTACCTTCTGACCTGGAGCCCCTCAGGGCCAAGGTCCCCACCCAACAGACACACGGTATTTACCCATCTAAACAAACCACATATCATGAAAAGAAGCTGCTTCCTCCAGCATTAAAAACGACTGGAGATACATTCCCAAATTGCTGATTTTACCCACAAACTTCAAGTCTACTTTCAACAGAGAAGATAGAAGACAATCCAGTGAAAGTGTTCTCATTGTGGTAATACTGTATGTAAGTTAATCACTGTGAGTCCTGGTCATAAGAATTAACAACCTAGCACAAGTTCAGTAATAGTGTGTGTTGGGGCAGGGTGGGGAGTGGGCGGGGAAGCAGGGCCTGCAAACGATTCATCCCAAGTTACTATGGGGTTGGGACCCATGTCATTAGCATCTGAAGTGCACCCAGGGGGCGCCTGGGTGGCTCAGTCAGTTAAGCTTCTGACTTCTGCTCAGGTCATGATCTCCCGGTTCGTGGGTTCGAGCCCTGCACGGGACTGCTGTGCCGACAGCTGGGAGCCTGGAGCCTGCTTCAGATTCTATCTCTCCCTCTCCCACTCATACTCTCTCTCTTTCTCTCTCTCAAAAATAAAATAAAGCATTAAAAAAAAGTGAAGTGCACCCAGGATACAGTGTGTCCTATGTGCTAATGCAGAGTATGTGCTGCTTTCCAGGTAATGGATTAAAACATAATTATTGGCTTTTAGACCTTTCTAAAAGCAGTACATACTTATTGTGGAAACAAAAACAAAAAAACCCCACAAAAACAAACAAACAAACAAACAAAAACAAATAGAAAAGTATGAAATAAAATACAAAATTCCCTCTTCCATTTTCCAGGGATTAAGATCTGCTAACAGCTTGGGATATAACTCCCCTCAGACGTTGTTCTTGCCACACAAACCGATTTGATAAATACAAACAAGCTTTACATGCCATAATCACATTAACTTATTTTCAACAATAGTTCAGAATTATTTCCTTCTCATTTGGGTATTATTACTAAGTGTTTTCCCCCCTCCACATTTTAAGACCAAGGAATAATTTCGGGCACCTGTGTGGTTCAGTCGGTTAAGCATCTGACTTTGGCTCAGGTCATGATCTCACAGCTCGTGGGTTCGAGCCTCGTGTTGGGCTCTGTGCTGACAGCTTGGAGCCTGGAACCTGCTTTGGATTCTGTGTCTCCCTCTCTCTGCCCCTCCCCTGATCACACTGTCTCTGTCTCTCTCTCTCTCAAAAATAAACGTTAAAAAATTTTTTTGTTTGATTGCTAGACTGATCCCTTTTCTGGATTGAAGCCTGGCTCCTATGTACTCTCCACTTATGACCAAATTTCAAGTGCCTCATTTCTTTGGCATAATCAAATCCTCCTTGAGAAAAAAAAAAAAAATTCTTCTAGATATATGGTACTTCCTTCTTCATGAGATATAAAGGTCAACACACTTGTTACTATAATTATTACATGTTCTATCTTCCCCTGCAAGGAATCCCTACAAAAATATACATTTAAAAATTCTAAATTTGGGGCACCTGGGTGGCTCAGTCGGGTAAGGGTCCGACTCCTGGTTTCAGCTCCGGTCATGATCTCCCGGTTTGTGGGTTCGAGCCCCACGTTGGGCTCCGCAACTGGCAGAGCAGAGCTTGCTTGGGATTCTCACTCTTCCTCTCTCTCTCTCTCTCTCTCTCTCTCTCTCTCTCTCTGCCCCTCCCCCATTTGCACTGTCTCTGTCTCTCTCAAAATAAATGAATAAACTTAAAAAAATAAAATACAACAAAATTCGAAATTTGATTTAATGACGATCAAACAGAAAAAAAAAAAAAAAAAGTGAGATTCCCAAGAACTATTTATGGAGGTTTCAGGACTTTATCAGCATCATCAAGCAGGCAGCTGTGTTTTGCATTTTTGTATCCAACTGCATTTCCTTCAAACCCTCTTTTTCTCCTTAAGCTTTTCAAAAGGTGTATGAGGAGAATGTACAAACGCAGCATGAACATTTTACAGCTTGGCCACAATGGTCCCGGAAGCGAGTCAGCCAGGATGGAGATTTTTTTTTTTTTAAGTTTATTTATTTATTTATTTAGAGAGAGAACAGAGTGAGGGAGGGGCAGAGAGAGTGAGAGAGGGACAGAGGGAGAGAATCCCAAGCAGGCTCTGCACTGTCAGCGCAGAACCCGAACCCACAAACCCTGAGATCATGACCTGAGCAGAAACCAAGAGTCGGGCGCCTAACCCACTGAGCCCCCCGGGCGTCCTTGCCAGGATGGATGTGGTACCTACTGTGTGCCACACAGTGTGTGAGGCCTTAAGGTTACGTTGCCCTTGGGCAGGTCCCTGGCGGATGGGGGGAGCTCAGGGAGTGACTGACCCTGCACTGGGGTGCAGAAGGATGTCTACACGGTGATGGCTGAGCCACGTCCTGAGAGACAAACAGGAATCCTGCACGTGAAGAGTGGGGGAGGACTAGAGGGCGAGAAAAGCATGTAGCAAGCAGAACACACATGGGAGCACACAGAGCTGGGTATGCGATGAAGCATCTGGGATGACGGGGCCAGGCTGAGGCAGAAGGGGGGCCCTGCACACAAGATCTTGACCTTTCCTTTTATCCTCAGGGCACGGGCAGGACTACTGATGATTCAGTCCGGAACTAGCAGACAGAATGAGCTGCCACTTAGTCCCAAGTAAACGTAAAAAACCCCCAGCCTCCGGCTTGTACACATGAATCGCTGGAAAATGACTCAGGCCTTCACTGGGGTCACTATGATCGTGGACACAAGAATGACAATCTTGATTCTCTGGTTTCCCAGACCAGAGAAGCGCAGAAACAGCGCACGTAAGCTTTTTCGTATCCATATGGTGTGACAGGGCGTTAACTAAACCTACTTGGGGGGATCATTTCACAATATACGTAAGTCAAGTCGTTACGCGGCAGACCTTAGGTACACACAGGGCTGCGCGTCAGTTACATCGCAATCGAACTGAAGGAAAAGAAGCAACATGTGGAAGGGGAGGGAAATGCGAGCTGCCAGAAGCCAGTGCAGTGACCACAGCCTAAAGGGACAGCTGAGGTTGGAAGGCACAGACAAGAATTCGAGGCGGGGGTGGGGGCAGGGGTGGGGGGGGAGTCAGGACAGGCTGAGGGGGGTGGGCCTCACGACCACCGGAGGGGTAGCTGTCAGGATGAAATTAGTTAATGTTTGTAACAACTTCAAATTCACGTAGGTGTGAGACCAGTTTGTTGTGATGCTCTACTTCTGTTGGAGCCGAGTGTTAATCAACCCAGACTTGGATGAGGCGAGTGGGGCCCATGAGTAAGCCCAGGGCCTCATGCCAACAAGTGGAAGGGACTCAGCCGGGAACGTATCTTCCTTTTTCTGACTCTGCGCCTAGTTTCCCTGCAGTTTTCCAAATGGTAGAGTATATTCGATTTCAGAAGGCAGGGAACTGTGACAAAATAGAAGCAAGAGTTGCAATTTCAGAATGATTCTCACGCAAAATATAAAGTAACACGTTGGGAGTGGCAGGGTGAGTGTCCTGACAGCTGCTGGCTGCCGGGGCCGGTCCAGGGTAAGGCTCTGGGCTGTGTGACAACCTGCCCTTCTGAGCCAAAGGGGCCTGAGAGGGCTCGTGGTGTCCATCCCTGGTCTCCTGAATTTTCTTTGTTGCCAACTCACCCCAAATCGAATAAACCAGAATAAAATTTGCACAGTCCTCCCAACATCTTCTGTCAACCTGATTCATAAGCTAGCATCTACCTTGGTCTGTCTGTCTAATTTGCCCAAATGCCCTGTCCGATACTCCAGTCTCTACGTTGGGACTGGACCTTCACACTCAGTCTCTGCGGAAAATGCCAGGGCGTCCCTAATCCTCCTACTCTTGTCCCTTCCCTGGGGATTGTACTGTCCCTCCATCTGCTCCCCCCCTGCCATATAACATATGTCCTTTGTACACTTGGTCCCCCAATTAATGAGCCTCAACTGGAATTTCCAGTTGATTTCCAGTCCCTGATCAGCTGATTGCATATCCTAGTTCAGACAGCTTCAAGATAATGGATTGGGACAGTTGTGTATTGTGGACACTGTGACCAAAGCCATTTGGCGGTCCTCCCCAGAGATAGCCTTTGTGGCCAGAACAAATATAACGCATTCCCCTGAAAAACAATCTTGCATGCAACCCAAAGGGTAAATTGTGTTTGGCTTTCCTTCTGTGTAAAAGTCAATGGGAATCAGATTTGGCATGGCCCACGCCTCAAGAGTTGGCAAATGGCCAACTTTTATTGCTTTTATATGTCAATGCAACATTCTCCATGTGCAGTTAAGCTGTGCATGGAGCTACTCTCTGAAGATAAATAAATAAGTCCACTTTTTTTTTTTTTGCCTTAGTTTCCTATCTGTAAAAGCAGAACTGATCATTTCAAATGTTTACATAATTCACTGGCAAACTGTGAGAAATGAACTATATTTGTAAGCATTTTTGAAGGTGAAAGGGATATTATTGAAGTATGTATGGCATTCTAAAAAAATAAATCACTTATCTCTAGTCCTATATTTAAAACATAGTTTTGTGGACCTTGATTTTGTTTTAAAATAACCCAGGCACCCAAAACTTACATTAGAAGTTTTTATAGTTTTGAGGCTTCATGAAATCCTTCTCCGGGATTGCTGGGGACAAAGCCCATGTCTGTTAGTATAAGAGACACCTTTGTTTATAGAACCTTAGGGTTGTGACAAAAACTGACACAAGCCAGGAAATGTAAAAGTTAACGGTGGTACTTTGTGCGAAAGGTATGCTACAGGGCTGCTGGTTTTCCACAAAGTCTGGATTTTAAGGACAAAGTTGGCTTTAATTTCCAACTCTCTGGCTTTTTTCAACAAGAGTCATAGTCATACAGCTATTTAAACAAATGTCTTTGAACTTCCTTAACTTAAAGAAGTGACCCTTAGGTTAATGAATGTTGTAAAATGCTTATTGTTTGAGCAAATGAGTTGGTTCCACCTACTGATGTCCGCTCTCTAAGTGCCACAGAAAGGCAGGAAGACTAAAGTCTCACACAAGAAACCCAAGATATTTTCACTCTTACCCCACGCTGACTATTCTCTGAGGTCAAGAATGGCCATCTTTCCTTTGATCCCCTTATTTAAAATGCCCTAAATTAAGCTGATTGTAAAAAAGGGATGGCTGCCAAATTTCCCTGACTGAGCAAGTAACACCCAAGTACATGAAATGCAAACAGAGGCCTCCAGCAGGTGATAAATTAAAGGCAAGTTGGGTGGATGAAGTTTTAAGCAGGTCCTAGTCAATGCTCTGGAACCTACGTGGATGCCTCTCCACAGGAAGTGGATGAAGGGAATACAGAACTCGCCACCACACCACACAACAGTCCCACCAAGAGGCGCTTTGCTTACAGGTCAAGGAGGGCCTCCGGTAGGATAGACAGAACATTTTTGTATATGACACAAGATCTTTGTGGTTCTTTTTTTTTTTTTTTTTTTTTTAATTTTTTTTTAATGTTTTTTATTTATTTTTGGGACAGAGAGAGACAGAGCATGAACGGGGGAGGGGCAGAGAGAGAGGGACACACAGAATCGGAAACAGGCTCCAGGCTCCGAGCCATCAGCCCAGAGCCTGACGCGGGGCTCGAACTCACGGACCGCGAGATCGTGACCTGGCTGAAGTCGGACGCTTAACCGACTGCGCCACCCAGGCGCCCCAAGATCTTTGTGGTTCTAATAATAATGTACTTTCGCAACAATCAGTTCTCTTAGTAACACATAGTAACACACAAAGCAAAGGAAACCTGCTTTGTCTGAGCAACTTCATTGTATCTCCCTCAGACCGGCTGGGTCTTAACAGGGGTGTGCAGGGAATCATCTGGGAAACTTTTTTTTTTTTTTTTAGTTCTGCTATCCCTCTTTCCCCATGGGAGATTCTGAATTAGGAGGTGTAATGTGGGGCTGGGATGGTGATTGACAGATACATACATACATAAATGTATAGGAAGAAAGACAGATGATAGATAGATAGAGAGTAAATGGTAGATTGTAATTCTAAAGTGAATTTGATGGGTTCTACTGCTCTCTTAAGTGATATATGGCCACATCATTCAACTGCCAATAAAAACTAATTCATACTTAAAAAAACTTTTGTAACATTTATTTATTTTGAAAGACAGAGAGAGACAGAGCACTAGTTGGGGCAGGGGGTTGGAGACAGAGAGAGAGGGACACCTGAATCCAAAGCAGGCTCCAGGCTCTGAGTTGTCAGCACAGAGCCCAACACAGGGCTCGAACCCATGAACCGTTAGACCTCGATCTGAACTGAAGTCAGACGCTTAACCGACGGAGCCACCTAGGCACCCCAATTCATACTTTTTTTTTTTTTTTTTAATGTTCTTATTTACTTTTGAGATAGAGCATGAGCAGGGGAGATACGGGGGCGGGGGGTGGCCAGAGGATCTGAAGTGGGCTCCACACGGACAGCAGAGGGCCTAATTCATACTTTCTATATAATTAGAACTCAATAAAAGATACACCTCGGGCTTTATTTCAGCCAGTTTATTCGTTTGCCCTCTTACTGAAAATGTATCCTCTGCCAGGTGCTGCGTGAGGTCATGAGTTCACAAAGAAGACGTGGCCCTGTCTTGAGGAGTATGTGGCCCTAGTCAAATAGGCAGACAGATAAAATAACACTACGGTTTACCTGATACGTGCTGTCATTGTGTAGGAGAGTGTTCTGTGGGAGTCGAAGGAAGAGAACACTAATTCTATCCAGAATGACAGAAGATTCCACAGATGAGGGGACACTTGGGCGGGGTCTTCCTCAAAGAGGAGACTTTTCAAGGTGGTGACAGGGGAAGAAGAGAAGCCAGAGCCTTCCACAGAGAAGGATCAGAGCGTTGAATTGTGGGTGTTTCTAGAGTGTCTGGAGAAGTTCAGAACGGCCAGTGCACCGGATGTGTGAGTAGGGGGATGAGAAGGGCAGTTAGGGTGGGGATACGAGGAGGGTGTGTGCAGGGGAGATGGTACTGGCAAACCAAGAAGGGGGCTGGACCCTTGGAAGTCCCCTTTGTCATTCCGAGGAGGGGGGAGGCTCCACCCAGTACTTGATGTTTTGTTTGTGAAAACATTTAGAGTTAAAAACCCTGTCACTTTTTCAAGGGATCCTCACACAGCCACATGACACAGTTAAGTGAAATATTGCAAAAGATGGCTTTATTGAATGTTATTGTTTCCATTAAAAGGTACGCATTAAGCCTAGTGTAAAAAGCACCATCTATTAACCAAAATATTCAGAAAACCAGCTTATCAAACCCTCCCTTTGCTTTAATATTTAAGATCAGCTCAAAATGATCTTAAACTCATTCTGAGGGGTGTGTGTGTGTGTGTGTGCGCGCGCGCGCGTGTTTGGAGGGGAGAAGTACAAGGTGGAACAGGACCTATTTCTCTATCACTAAAAAGCAGGACACCTGTGGTGAGTCACATGATATCGCAAATATAGCATCGGTGTCTAATAGTGACTCTGACCCAGCCAGTCGGCACAGATACACAGTTAGTGATGATTAAATCATAGCAGTGCTATTTGGGGTCTAATAATGTACCTCTTTTGTTATATAAAACTTGACAGGGGATGTTTAACATCTCTTATTAGTGAAAACTCACACATAAACGCTCGCTAGAAATAGTTGCTGCCACTGTAGTGAATCTTCACTCGATATTTAATTTACTTGGGAGACACTGGAGGAGAACACAACCTTCCTGATTAGGAAGTAGGTGATTAAGTCTCTCCAGAACGGCCAGATCATTCTCCAAAAGGTTGTATCACAGCAAGCCTGGATTCCGTCTGCTTTATTAGTATCCTGATATGTCATCCAGAAGCATGCTTTTGCCTCTGCTCTTTAGAGGCTTCATTCACTCTCAGAGCAGAGAAGTCCCCAGCACAAATCCTCAGCTAGACTGACCTACTCAGGGAGAGGGAGAGGGGAGGGGTCAGGGAGAGGCGGAAGGGAAGGGGGGGAGGGGGAGAGGGAGGGGGAAAGAGGAAGGAAAAGGAGGGGAGAAGAGCTGGCTTCTTACTCCTACTAGGTAGGTGTTGTTGTGGATCTGTAATAGTGGTTCTCACCCCCATTTTCCATGCGAATATTCTGGGGAACTTGCCAGCAAACACCAGTGTCCTGACCCCACTCTGGGGACTCTGATCTAATTTGTCCAGGGGCAGGCCCAGAGATCGGTATATTTTAAAAGCTCTCCAGGTGATTCTAACGGGTGGCCAAATTTGAGAACAAGCACTCTAACTCTTTGGAGGACACAACAGATGGCTCTGATGTGCCAAATGGCCTCAAGATGCCTACAATTTGGTTGGGGAAACAAAAAAAAAACAACCCTCAAGTGGACAGTAATCTCACCTAGACTACCATTAAGTACAAAACTGTGTGGTGAGTTCTGCTAGTGCCCTGAGAAAAGGCAGGGCTCTAAGACCAGTCTGGAAGACATCACGAGGACGGCGTGTGTGCTGGGCCTTGAAACGGGGCTGAGATTTCATTAAGTTCCCTCTTCCCATCCCCACTGCCACCACCCCAACCAAGCGCCTTCTAAGAGGATTTCATTCTTGGGAGCCTCCATCTTGCCTCTCTTCTCTCCATTCTTCTCATTTTTATGCCTTGAAATCCTCACTCCTACCATGCCATGCCTCTGCTTAAAACCCTTCAAAGGCTCCCGAGAGCTTGTGGAACTATGTCAAATCTCAGACACTCCATGATTGGCCTGGTGCTCTTTCTCATTACCACCCCTAGCAAGATGGCCTTGCCTTTGTTCCTCAAATGTCCCGATTCCTTTCTTGCCTCGGCGCTTCTGTATCTGCCGGTCACTCTGCTTGGACACTTGTTCCCTGGCTCTCAAGGGACAGATTCCTTTTCACTCCTTAGGTCTTGGGTTACATGTCTTCTTCTCAGGGAGGCTGTCCTTGACCAGCCAGTGGAGAGCAGCCCCTCCACCCCAACTCCATTCTCTATGCATGTACCAGTTTATGAACTTAACAGCACTAATCACAACCCAAGTATCTCATCTATTCATTACTAACTTTTGCTTTCTCTGCTAGAATAAACTTCTATAACAAGCTCTGTCTTGTTCCCTGGTATCCATGCTAATGAGCACAGTGCCTGGTACAGAGTTGGTGATAAAGAAATAGCTGGATTTATGGGGGCTCCTGGGTGACTCTGTCGGTTAAACGTCCGGCTTCGAATCAGGTCATGATCTCGCAGTTCGTGGGTTTGAGCCTCCCGCATCAGGCTCTGTGTTGACAGCGCGGAGCCTGGAGCCTGCTTCAGATTCTGTGTCTCCCTCTCTCTCTGCCCCTCCCCCACTCATGCTCTGTGTCTATCTCTCTCTCAAAACTAAATAATAAAAAAATGTTAAAGAAAATCTTTAAGTAAAAAATTTAAAAAAGAATGATTATAAGTATTAATGATGTAACACATGTAAATACTTAAGTATTTACATAATAGGCATTCAAAAAAGGTAAGTATTCTTCCTTTCAAGATATTTATTTATTTATTTATGTATTGAGAGAGACAGAGAGAGCATGCTCACAAGAAGGGGAGGAGCAGGAGAGGAAGAGAATCTTAATCTTAAGCAGGCTACATGCCCAGTGTGGAGTCCAATGCGGGGCTTGACCTGGTGACCATGAGATCACGTTTTGAGTTGGAATCAAGAGTTGGATGCTTAACCAAATGAGCCACCCAGGTGTCCCTCAAGACATTTAATATTTAGTTAAATATGATTTGCCTTTGTTATATATGTTCTTGATGCCTGATGTATAAAACAGAACTTTGAAGTTAACTTTTTCCATATAAAAATCTCCTAACGTCCATTTTTAATATATAAAATGTTAGTCTGGATGAATAAAATTTGCACATTATTCCTAATTTCATAGATGTAATTGGATTACGAGGCTAAGTGTAGCTTCCTTTCCTTCTTTTCTGCATCTGATGGTGATGCTAATTTGCAATGAAATGCCCCAAAGCCTAGAAACAAGGAAGGAGAAATCCTGGACAGAGATGACACAGACATTTAATTTCAAAATAATCAAGCTTTGATATTTTTACAAGTGAATAGTGTGCTAGTTCCCCAAAATGGCTTATATATGAGAAAACAAAGAAGAATTCAGGAGTGGAAGAATAAGGCAAAAATGAAAAGCAAAAATGAAAATGAAGAGATTTTAAGTGGTTCCCAAATTTGAATCATACACCTGTTACTAGGCATCCCCTCAGGGCCTGTGGTTAGTATGACTGGGAAATGCTACAATTTATATTCCATCTTGGGAATTCACAACAAATAATAGCACAGGCAAGGAATTATGTGCTAATTCTATGAGCATGTTAAGAAAATCTGTTTAACAGTGTCAAACTCAGCAATTCCCCAAATTGCCTGAATACTTAATTCTCTCTCTCTCTCTCTCTCTCTCTCTCTCTCTCTCTCTCTGTGGTGTGTGTGTGTGTGTGTGTGTGTGTGTGTGTGTGTGTGTGAGAAAAGGGACTGAGACTTAATTAATATCCTATGGCATTAATGTGCAATGGCATATAATTTAGAAAATGTTGGGTTACTGATTTCTCTTCTCTGCCACAAAAATCCTTTCTTGTTGTTTCTCCATAGTTTTTCCAATGCTCTTCTTGACCCAAGCAAGCCATTTGACAAGAATTCCTATTTTATCTTATGGATATAGAAAAATGCATTTTGCCTTTGGAATGATGAGTGGTTGCAAAGAAAAAAAGAAGACACTCAGACCTAGGGCGCCTGGGTGGCTCAGTCAGTTGAGCATCTGGCTTCGGCTCAGGCCATGATCTCACAGTTCCTGAGTTCGAGCCCCACCTCGGGCTCTGTGCTCACAGCTCAGAGCCTGGAGCCTGCTACGGATTCTGTGTGTGTGTCTCTCTCTCTGCCTCTCCCCCAGTTGCACTCTGTGTCTCTTTCTCTCAAAAATGAATAAACATAAAAAAAAAAAACCCACTCAGAACTAATTCTAATGATGGGGTGGTGAGGGGACAAAAATCCAAAACTTTGTTTTAGAAACAATGACTTTGTCTTCCTTCTCCACGCTCTTAAGCCAAGACAGTTGGTTTATTCCCAGGAGGTCAAAGTTACTCCAAAATTAGAGTAAAAACTCGGAATCAGACCTATAAATACAGAGAATAAACCAATGGTTGCTAGAAGGTAGGGGGTAGTGGAGGGGCAAATGGGTGGAGAGGAGTGGGAGACATAGGCTTCTAGTTATGAACTGAATAAATCAAGGGAATAAAAGGTACAACACAGGGAATATAGTCAATTATACTGTAGTAGCAATGCATGGGGACAGATGGTAACTGCACTGTGATGAACGCAGAATGATGAATAAACTTGTGGAATCACTATGTTGTACACCTGAAACTAATGTATTATTAAGTGTCAACTATAGTCAAACAAAAAAATCTAAGAAAATTTAGTGCCACTTCTTGGGACTTTAATGTACATTTTATGTACATGAACCTGTATTTCCTTTGACGTTTTTGTTTTAAAGGACAGTGATTTCTATAATAATAATGGCACTTTGAAAATAGACATTCCAAAAAAGTAGATTCTTTATTAAATCTTAAGCTATCCCTGAGAAAAATATCTTCATATGAATCTAAGGTGCTCTTAGATTCACTTATAGTTCACCTATTTGATGAACTATAAAATGCTACAACAGCACAATGGACTTCACAATAAACTCAAAGAAAAATACTGTAATTACCTGCTTTATAGTGAATAAAATATTCAATAATTATTTTTAGGATGTAAGAGGCATTTCAGAAAATAAGAATCAATTCCTTTTTTTAATTAAAAAGAAAAGCTATTCTAAATTTTTATTAAGTTTGTTAGAAGAGCTAGCAACATTTCCCTACGTTGAAGCTTTTAATCCCAACCAAAAAAATGCATACCCAAGTACACATATAAAATGCAATATACGCATGCAAATGTATGCATTTGTATGTATATATAACATTATTATATTTCTAAAACATTGCAGCTGACAAAATTATAGCTACTAAGACCAAGATATCATGAAAGTAGGGGATTAGAGGGAACAAATTTAAATTGCACCAAATATAGTTTTCAAACATAGTCAAATGTCCTAGAAAGCATTCATTTCCAAAACAAATGAATTCACACAGAAATGTTGCTCCATTAGGTAATCATTCTCCTCAGTGACTGCCTTCAGTTGTTCAGGAACTTGGCTACGGCAGCCTGAAGTAGATTTTCCTATGAAAATTTTTTGAATCAGTTTGAAATAAAATGTGTTTGTGCTTACGTTTTCTTATATAACAGCCTGGCCTTTACCAAAATTATTTCAGTGCTTAGGGGCATGTTTCTCTGGGCCTGGTCTTATCTCCATCTGTGTTGAAAGATTGTCAAGTAGCATTTGAAAGTCTCCTTTCTCTCCATCACCTATGGATCACCCACAGGCTGGGGGGAAGGAGGCAAGGAAGCATTAGTTGCTGTTGGGTTTCCTGAGATGAACAAAGATAAAGAGATTAAAATAGAAAATATTTTAAATTGGGGCGAAAAACAAAAAACCTTGCATTATCTCAAATCCATGGTTAATAAGGAATTTCGTGTGTGCACATGTGCCTGTATACGTGCGTGCGTGCGTGTGTGTGTGTGTGTGTGTGTGTGTACCTTTTAGTGGATGAAAAAGTCATCAGTGAACAACTACTAAGGCAAATGGGTAACACAGAGGTATTTCAAACTCAGCAAGTCAAAACAGAATTCATTGTTTTTCTCTTAAAACTCCTCTGGTATTTCGTAGTATAGGATTATTACTATTATCTTAGATTCTCAAAGTAGAAACCTCAAAGTTCTGCTTTGATTGGTCTCCTTCTCCCTGCCTCCTTATCCACTCAGCATGTTCTTTTGATGCATATCCAATGCACTCGTCAATCCTAGTCCTGGTTTCACCACCCACATCAATTTCCAGCTATGTTCTTGGGACAGCCACCTGACTGGTGTCTGATTCTAACTGCCTGCCTTCCCACTCCATCGTCACACTGCTAGCTCCATACTGCTAGAGCATATATTTATTCACAAAGCAACGTCGCTTCAATTTTTTGGTGGTTCTTTAAACAGCCAACATGCATTGAGAACTACCAAATGCCGGCCATTGTACCAAATTTTACGTGTAGTACCTAATTTTTCTCTTCATAACATCCTATGAGATGGATACAGTTATTGTTGGCACTTACCAATGAGAACATAAAGGCATAGGGTTTATATACCTGGTTTGTGGTTCCGGTAGGTGGCAGTGCTAGTGGTCATCTCAGATTATCAGATGCTCTTGATCATTCCATTATAAACCTTTCCTCAATGTGGTTGCCAAATGACCCTCCAGTCTTTTTCACAAGGAGCTAGCAGACTGTGAATTTCTCATATTCAGTTATTGTACACCAAGGGTCTTTAAGGCCCTGGGCTAGATAGAATGTAAGGTGAGGGCACGGTGGCTCTCATAGCTTCCAGCTCCCTTTCCCAACTAGGGTGCCCCTCAGGACCCACAGATGGTAATGGAAGTATTTTGATCGCAAGCAATGAAACATTCGCCCAACAAATGCTGCAGAACTTTTTATAATACTCTGCCCCTGTGGGATATGGAATGACATTTCCCAAACAATGTTTTTCAGACATAATCACACACTACGAATCAACTTTGTAACATCTCTTTCCACGACTCATTCGACTCATTCGTGAGACCACTTGAGGAAGGGTAGGGAGGGGAGCAGTGAGGGGATACAAAGGCAAGGACAGGATAACTTGGGTCACAGCTGTCGTCACAGACTTGTTTTTATCAAGGACTATCATTTGAGTTGTTACCAAATTTATAAGAAGAAATAGTTACATAAAAAACAGGAGAAGAAAAGGTTAGACATTGCTAAAACTGCCCTGACATATTCCACATATGCTGTTTGATAAATATTTTATTGTTATTCCAGGAAAAGCTTTTAAAGGAATACATAAGCCAGCAATTATGGGGAAGGGATGTCTCCTTCTCAGAGGTAGTAGGAATGCCAAAGACAGCTCTTTGCTGCGAAGGAAAGGGTGGACCGACTCACAATGGCATGCTTGGGGAAAGGTGCACAGACGTACCGAAGGAGCCGAAGTCCCGGGCAGTAACTCTTCCTTGCGTGTGAACAACAAAAACCACACAAACATCTCCAGTGCAATGTTCTGTGTGATCTGGATAAATCAGAGACACTTGGCTTTTGTGTGTGTGTGTCCTCCTAGCTGTGTTTCTGCCTAACAAGTATCCGAACCCTGACGCAGAAAGCCGTGCTGGAGGAAGGCCTGGCTCCTTGAAACTGATGGTTGAACGGTTAGGACGATGCCCAGCTCTAAACTGCTAGCCTCTGATAGATATTGAGGGCCTGAACCCACTGCTGACTGGAAAAACTTAGGCAGATATTCAAAGTCATTATCTTATTCAAATTAAATTGGAGACATTCCAGTGCTCCAAGCTAACTGGGTGTCTTGGTATAATGCTAAACACATTTCCAAGGGTTTTGTTTGTTTTTGTGGGTGTTGTTTTTTTTCTTTTGGTTTTTTTTTTTTTTTTTTTTGGGCTACTTATCAGTACTATCTTAAATGCCTTCCTTAGAGTCAATACAATTTATTGAAGTGTATGTGTCTGATGGATGTTTACATTTCCCTGTTATAAGAGAGGCTGTTTACGTCATCGAAAAATTACCATGAAAAGTGATCACTGACAGCCAATTGGCCATTATAAGAAGACGTTATTTCTGAAATATTCGAACAATGTAATTTAAGAGCCCGTTCTTCCACTCAAAGGTATACATGCCTAGATTGGAGATTTCACCTAAAATTCGAAATGATATGGAAACTTCTCCTTTAAAAGCCACTTGACACAGTACACCAATATTCTTCAGTGTGTCAGGGACAGAGGTATTCTATTAATGGCATTTAAAAGCATAAACGAATGTTAAGTACAAACTGAGAAAACATTTATCCCCCTAAGCTATAGTTCACCAAAAAGTAAATCAAAACCCTCAGCATTTTTGAAGCCTACTCCTACAGTGGTTTCTCTTCTTTTCTTAAATGGCCTTTAAATAAATATATGAGTCAGTTAAGAAAGCCATTTACTTGAATTGAAGTGATAATTCTGCCAGGACGTCAGTATAATTAATTGTGGGTAGCAGAAGTTTTAAATGAGGCTACATTAGAGATTCTAGGGGTTTTTTTTTTGTTTGTTTTTTTTTTTCTCACTCTACCTCTATAATTAGAGAAGTTTTGGGTGGATCTTGAAATTGTGACTTGTCATGGAATATCATGTCTACACGCACTTGTGACAAGCCTTACGGCATATTCTTTAATGACCACAATGGGGGGTATAATGCACAGACATATATATTGTATGCATATACAGCAATCCAGCCTCCTTCCTACTACTACTATCGCCACTCTGCACATACACACTCACACTCACACACTCCCAACACACGCACACTCCCCCTCACACTTGTTCTGTTTCGTTCACAACCCTGAAATTTTCATCCCTAAGATTGCACTGTTCCAATTTACTTCAACGTCTTCCACATCAAATACAAAGTTATTTTAGTCACAGACTTTTATTCCTGGTAAACTATTTCATAAAAGAACTCAAACCACCCTGCCTTCAAAATTTCTGCTTGCCTATGCTACCTGCACCGAGGACTGAAATAACCACATTTCATAAACAAATACGCTTTCCCACAAATGGGTGGTCTTCCTGTGTAGAATGTGTTTCAAAGGGTGCATCCTGTCAGCAGAGCCGACCGTGTCTCGAGGCACTGTTAAGGCATCACTAGAAAACTGACACCAGCTGAGAAACTGAACGAGTGAGTTTCAGGAGACAGAGAATCCATAACACATTTGGGAAAATTCTGCATTTCGTGTCAATAACATTGAAACGAGGGGTGTATACCTTCTAAAAGTTCACTATGGCAAAGAAGAAAAAAGTTCTACACAAGGAATCGTTTTATGCTAATCATTTAGCTGGCATTAGAATATTCCAAGTTATATCTGTCTCGCCGTCAAGTAAAGATATTAAAAACAAATACAGTTTTAAAAGGTACGCACATGATCGGCCACTAATGTCTATACGCCAAAATTAAAATCTCAGAGGATATTGAGACATTTTCTACATTTTCATCCTAATGGGAAGATAAAGCATAAGACACAAGAACGTGTCTGCTGGGACACTGGGCATATTGTAACGCCGAACAAAATGTTTGATTAGCTCATTAACTCCATCCACCTTTTGTCACCCCTTCCTAATAGTTTTTTCATTTAACTAGATGCATTTTTCACCCTCTGTTCGGAGCACAAAAGGATCAAACAGCACAATTCCTGCAGCCTGAGATATGCTAAATATGCTAAGCGTAAAAATGCTAAATAAAATAGCAGCGCAGTCTTGGAATAGGTGAATGGGGAATTAGGATCTGCGTGCTCAATCTGAACTTCAAAGCAAACACTGCTTGCCTAGTGGACAATGCAGCAGGGTTAACACATTACACATCTCCAGGTCTTCAACATTTAAGTGCAGCGCAAGACCAAAAAATAAGCAAACCTTTTGCAGCAAAGGCTGCAGATCGCAAAGGAGCCCAGAGGCTATGAAGGATTCACGCTTTACCTACCGGCATTGTCCATGTCTCAGGAGTGGCGAGGCGAGTTCTGTAGCCTGGCAGCCGGGGAGCCCCAGCTCTTCTCCTGGCTAACGAAGCACCCTGCCCTTCTGCTGATTATCAGTCCTTGCTGGCACACAGAGCATACTTCATGCACTGTCTGCAGGAGACACCGCCAGGAAATTTATATCTCCAAGGATGACAAACAGCCATTAGCTCCATTACAGGCTGATTAAGAGAGACTGAGCCTATCAAGTGGATACTTGAATCCACTGGGGTTTTCACCTCTGTTCCAAGCAAAGGCGGGGGGTGGAAATCACCGCAATGTGGAGAGTACTGCACATTTCAGAAAAGAAGTGTACATGCGATGCAGAGCACAGTGCTTTTCCAAAAGATGCCAGAGCAAACACGAGCCGGAAGAGGCACAGATAATTAAAAGGTAAAAAGGGATCTTTACAACTATAATAAATTCTCCTTTCTTCGGGGCTGATCTAAATGTGGTCCAGCCTTTATCACTGACATCACTGAATGACTGGGCAACTTTTCAATGTAGAATTTTAAAGTTTGTGGTGGTTGTTGTCCCTGTCATTGGGGTGAGCAAGGAAGAGCAGAAAAACCACCTTAAAATAAAGGCTGCCTTTAATATTTCTGCACTAAATAAATGCTAAGAGGCCAAGTATTGTCATTCCATTTTGATTATG
This sequence comes from Neofelis nebulosa, assembly GCF_028018385.1. NCBI lineage: Eukaryota > Metazoa > Chordata > Mammalia > Carnivora > Felidae > Neofelis > Neofelis nebulosa. Next base: position 133,179,509 of record NC_080787.1, on the reverse strand, counting down.
TTTTCATCATGACAAGTGTCCCTATTTCTGGTCAGAATTTCTGCCCACCTCTCCTCACAGAGAAATTCAAAGGCATTTCACTAACCATCACCAAGAACACTAGAAATAATTGTCAAAAAGATGTCAGGGGACTCTATTGTATGTTACAGTCCATAGCCACCTAAGTAACAGAAAGCTGGGAATCAAGAAAAATGCATTTGCTAACGCAGGAATGTGCATGTCTTGTCTCTAATTTGTGCAAAGACGCAGTCACCTGAAACTACCTACGATACCAAGGCATAAGGAGGGGCAGAGAGCTGAAGAAATTGTGTGCCATGCTCTGTGGCTGTTGTGACATTCGATTTTGGGGACAGCCCAACTCTGTTTTCTGCATTTTCTAAGATAGACTAAAAAAATTTATAGTGGCCTCATTTGACCTATGATACAAGGAATCCATACTACAGCAAGGGCCTACAGGTTTTCTAGTCGACAGGATTTCAAAAAACAGTTCATGGTGTTGTCACACCCTCAGGGTTGTTCAACTGGAAACGCAATTCATTTATTTGGCATTTCTGTATGCCGTTGGAATTCCTGATGACAAAGCACATGCAAATTATTTATAATCCTGTCTTCCATTTTTACAGCTTTTAAGTATTTCTGTTTTTAATGTCACTTTTGGCTTTCCTATAGATTTGCGATCCCTTCATTGTTTAAATTTTTTTTAACATTTGTTCATTGTTGAGAGATAGAGACAGACCGTGAGCGGGGGAAGGGCTGAGAGAGAGAGAGAGAGGGAGACACAGAATATGAAGCAGGTTCCCAGGCTCTGAGCTGTCAGCACAGAGCCCGACGTGGGTGGGGCTCCAACTCACAAACCGTGAGATCCTGACCTGAGCCGAAGTTGGACGCGTAACGGACTGAGCCCTCCAAGCGCCCCGGAGTTCCTCCGCTGTTTAAACAAAATACTCCATTTGTGAGATCAGCACTAGTACAACAATATTTTCTTCAAAGAAAAGTTGAAGTTCTCAGGGATTTTACACTCAGATTTTATCCCCATTATTTTAAATTCCGTCACACAATTGTGAGGATTATTAATTTTAAAAAAGCATTCTTCACATATTTTTTAAATGCTTGGATCCCTTAAGACTGAAATCACTGTGGCTTCCATACCTCATCCGCTTGCCCTGATTAAGACTGTCAAGCACCCAGAGTGAGTGCCATCAGGAGAAATCTAGGGCAAGCTAACTAGGAGTTAACAGGGAAGTATGAATGACAAAAGGGAGAGAAACTATTTCATGAAGTCTGGGATTTTGGTAAGGAGGAGATAAGAAGTGTCACGACCTGACAGTGCACATTGACTAATATGAATATATTTATATTAGCTCTGTACACAGTTCAAAACGTGGCTCTTGATTATTTTCATTAATACAGTCGCCAAATTGTAAATGGATGGTGTGCCAAACGTTTGTTTTGTCGGTCATTTGAAAAACACTTGTTCTCATAAAACACTGATTAGGTTCCAAGGACAGACCATTAAATGCTGCTTAACTCATGATGTGATTTCTGTAATATCCATGATCTCCTACACACAATCCTAAAATCCAGAAATTTCTGAAAATCTTAAGGTTCTTTCTTTTCTTAAAGTTGGGCCCCAAAATGCATATGTGGCACCACATGACTTGGCCACATTTGAAACCTTTACTTGTCTCGTTTTGAGTGAATAACATGTTTTACAACAAGATTTTTAACGTTACAGCTCTACAAGGGATGGGCGACAAGGCAAGATGGCCCGATGTAATGAAACTAACATCGTGTCCATCAGGAGTGAGGCTATTCACAAACAGCGTAAATTGCCACGGACGAATCTGCTCTGTGTCCCCCTGCATTCGCCACCAGCCCACCACTGCCCCTCTTCCGTTCCCACCTGGCATCAGAAGATGGCAATGTACACTGTATGTTAACTAACTAAAATTTAAAATAAAAAATAGATAAAATAAAATAAATTTTTAAGAAGATGGCAAAGTAACGATGGAAAAGCACAGTGAGTGGAACACTTTCCTCAAGCTCCAGGGAGAATGCACTCCCTCCGTTGATTTAATTCAGACCTATAGTTAATATGCTCTAGTTGGGGAATGTCTGGATGTAAAATGTTTACCACGCCCTTTCTAAGTGTCCCTGAGGTGCTGTGCAGCACAGTAGTAGCATCAATAAGTCTCAAGTTCTACAGCATGTTTTAAAATCGTTTTTTTTTTAAATTTTTTTTTTTAACGTTTATTTATTTTTGAGACAGAGACAGAGTGTGATCAGGGGAGGGGTAGAGAGAGGGGGAGACATAGAATCTGAAACAGGCTCCAGGCTCTGAGCTGTCAGCACAGAGCCTGATGCGGGGCTCGAACTCACAGACTGTGAGATCATGACCTGAGCCGACGTCGGACGCTTAACCGACTGAGCCACCCAGGCGCCCCTAAAATCGGTTTTAACGTTTATTTGTTTATTCTAAGAGAGAGAGAGAGAGAGAGAGGCAGAGAGAGAATCCCAAGCAGGCTCTGCACTGTCAGAGCAGAGAAGGATGCGAGGCTCAGTCTCACAAACTGTGAAATCATGACATACGCCGAAATCAAGAGTTGGATGCTTAACCGACTGAGCCACCTGGGTGTCCCATTACAGCATGTTTTTTTTTTTTTCCCAATGTTTTTTTTTTTTTTTTTTTTTTAATTTATTTTTGGGACAGAGAGAGACAGAGCATGAACGGGGGAGGGGCAGAGAGAGAGGGAGACACAGAATCGGAAACAGGCTCCAGGCTCCGAGCCATCAGCCCAGAGCCTGACGCGGGGCTCGAACTCACAGACCGCGAGATCGTGACCTGGCTGAAGTCGGACGCTTAACCGACTGCGCCCCCCAGGTGCCCCCCATTACAGCATGTTTTAAACATAAATTTTAGTTCCTGTTTTTATGAGCCTTCTAATATGTATATTCCTTAGCTCTCTTCAAAGCACACGAATATGCTTGAGGCCACTGGTAATTTGGAGCACCGGCATCCAAAACACCCCCAGTGCGATCCCACCTACAGAGAGAAGGCTATAACCGGTCACCAGGGTTTTGTTTTTTAAAGGATTGTTCACCCGAGGTTGGTCTCAAGAGTTCGTGACTCCAAGCCAGACCAGCTAAGGTAGCAACTGCAAGGTTACCAGTGGGCATCCAGTACTTCCAAATGCATCACCAAGCACCTGGTGATAATCTGGCCATTATCGCATCTTTCTTCAAAAAACCCCATTAGTGACTCTCTTTTGATTTCAGAGAAGAAAATATTGTGGCTTCCTAGAAAAGGAAGCTTATTTCATATTATTTCTTAACTTTCCCATGAGACGCTGTCATGTTGGGGACACAGAAGGGAGCTGGTAGCAGTCATGCTCTACCTTTTCTGGCGGTAATCTGACTGTAATCCAAGCCCAGGTAGACCAAAGAGCAGTTCACATGGATACTATGGGGCACAAGAAGCAGACGTATTTTTCCAAGAGGTGTAGCCACTCCAGAATCATAGGCTAAATATACCATGGTTTGGCTTTCAGGGGACCAACTGAGATACTTCTCCACAAAGTTAGACTTTGTTCCTTAGAATGGAAAAATTAAGAGAATGAATTGTCCATGTAATTAAATTACTACATTGCTTGGCCCAGCAGATCAGACTATCTGATCTTCTTACTTTCTGATTTACCTAAAGAAACAAAGAAGTGCTATTGACTACCTATTGGCTAGACTATTGACTACCAATTAGGAAGTAGTTAAGGCTTGCTTCCAGTTACTTTGGGAATAGGTTCTATTGGAAATCTGTTCTGAAAAGATTTCAGATGCTGTTTTCATAAGAACAGCCATTGTATATTGATAGTGGCAATGAACAAAGTGTTTGGGTTTATAACTCTCCTGAGTACTAAACCAAATCCCTGAACTATTAAAAAAAGAAAGTTCACAGGAGGGAGTTCTGCGACAGATCATATTTCCAGGAAGATCAGGGCAAAAAAACTAGACATTTATCTAATGTTCTATTATCTGGATTTTAGGACAATACTTACTTGACATGCTTATGTTCTCCATTATTCCTAACCATTCTCCTTTGAGATTTCTCTTCTGGTGGAAGGTGGAAGGGAGTGTCTCCTGAATTAATTGTTAACATTTGCTTCTCTTCCCTTGTACACAGTCCATAGAAAAAGCCTTCTAGTCAAACAGACTTAAGTAACACCTCAATGTGAAGCCATGACACTTTTCAGCATACCCGGAACTTTGCTTGGAGTCTAGACCATAATGAAACTATTAACTCTCAGACACGGTCTTCTGACACGTTTGGACTTTTGGTCAAGGTGGTTTGCTGAGTCCCTGCTTCGACACTACCTTTCTGCTCCAACACACAGCAATGGTAGACAACATATCAAATAGGGTAAGTCACAGCTAGGCTTAAAAAAGCTAGGTAACCACTTCCGTGAATCGGAAAGGAGCCCAAAGCCCAAAGCAGCAATGAGGCTTCTGCTGAGGTTGCTGTGTTCAAGGTACAAAAGAGAGGCTGGAGGCCAGTGCGTGGCTTCTATGCAGTGAGGGGTTTCAAACAGCTCTGCGTGAGAAGGGAGGGGGCAGAGCAAAGCTCTGCTTCAATGAGGCCTCCTTGCTCAAGAAAGAAAGTTGTTGGGGGCGCCTGAGTGGCTCAGTTGGTTGAGCGTCGACTTCGGCTCAGGTCATGATCTCGCGGCCAGTGAGTTTGAGCCCCGCGTCGGGCTCTGTGCTGACAGCTCAGAGCCTGGAGCCTGTTTCAGATTCTGTGTCTCCCTCTCTCTCTGACCCTCCTCCGTTCATACTCTGTCTCTCTCTCTCTCTGTCTCAAAAAAAGAAAGAAAGAAAGAAAGAAAGAAAGAAAGAAAGAAAGAAAGAAAGAAAGAAAGAAAGTTGAAAAAACAATGGCTGTTGACTCATTTCCAGAAGCCACATCTTTATAAAGCCTAGATGGGCATGAGGAGGATACATCCTCACAACCAAGAACAAAATCAGCTTCTTACTGGCTTCTTTAATACTAGATCAGCAATATCTCCCTCGAAATCATGAAGGAACCCCAAGATATCACTTGAACACCCGACTCTAGATCGGAGGATCAGAGGGTAAGGTGGGGCAACTTCAAACCATAAATCTATGAGAGAGGGGGAGAGAAAGAGAATCAAAACCAAACCAAAGAAGCAAAAAACAAAACAAAACCTTCCTCCTAAAATGATTGCGCAAGCTGAGTTCCAGATTGTTTAAGATTGTGAATATTTAAAGAGCAAGTAAGTGAAATAATCAATAAAACATAATTTCAGTCTTGATGGTATCAACGTTATGGAAGAGTCTCATAAAGATTTTTTTTATGTTTATTTTATTTTTTGAGAGAGAGAGAGAGAGAGAGCACAAGCAGGGGAGGGGCAGAGAGAGAGGGAAAGAGAGAATCCCAACCAGGTTCCTTGTGCTTAGTGTAATTTCCTGAGCTGAAATCAAGGGTCAGACACTTAACCGACTGCGCCACCCAGGTGCCCCATGATTTTTTTAATAAAAGATGCTGAAAGAAAATAATTATACACCTTGAATGTCATGTTAGGCTATAGTCCCATCCTCCAGCAGCACCCTGACGCTTACACAGATACAGGCATAGACACTAAAAGCCACTAAAGAATGCACTTTAGCAAGATGAAAAGGGAACCCAAGGAGAAGGCAGAAGACGAAACACAATGAGCAAGAAGTTGACAAAATGCATTAGTATATTTAAGTAACTATTGATGGTGAAATAGTAATTTCAAAATTAATAAAAACATTTACAAAAAGAGGTCAAACTGGATAACTGTAACAAAATACAAGGGGGATGTTCAATGATAATTCAAAGTGTGAAAGGAGAAGAGACACATTGAATAGCTTTAGATTTAGATTCAGACATAATGAATAGTTGTAGATTTTAAATTGGGAGACATATATACGTTTTCTATTTTTATTTTTTTAAGAATAACCACTCAAAGAATAGGAGTAGTTTGGTCACATACACTAATAGTCTCTAAAATGGATTGAATGTACACCAAGAAGGGTGTAAAGTGATCCACTGATGTAAGGAAAGAAAATATTAGAACTTCTATTAATATTTACTTTTATATATAAAAGATAGTTTACCGGGGCGCCTGGGTGGCTCAGTCGGTTAAGCGTCCAACTTCAGCTCAGGTCACGATCTCACGGTCCGTGAGTTCGAGCCCCGCGTCGGGCTCTGGGCTGATGGCTCAGAGCCTGGAGCCTGCTTCCGATTCTGTGTCTCCCTCTCTCTCTGCCCCTCCCCCATTCATGTTCTGTCTCTCTCTGTCTCAAAAATAAATAAACGTTAAAAAATAAATAAAAAAATAAAAGATAATTTACTCATAAATGAACTAAAAAAAAGGGGGAGCCTGGGTGGCTCAATCAGTTGGGTGTCCAACTCTGGATTTCGGCTCAGGTCATGATCTCATGTTTCGCTGACAGTGGGGAGCCTGCGTGGCTCTCTCTTCCCTTCTCTCTCTGCCTCTACCCCGCTTGCACACTCCCTTTCTCTCTCTCTCTCTCTCTCTCTCTCTCTCTCTCAAATAAACTTTAAAAAAGTTAAGTTATTAAACTATAATAATACTTAATATACAGAGTTCCATGGCACCTTCACTTTTCCAAATGTCAGACTTGAAACATATAGTAAATAGTTCCATAGCATGGAATTGACACAAATTAGGCAATGGAATTCTTTATCTGGTTTTTAAAGCTTCAAAGGAAGGATTTCAGGGCATTTTCTTTTCCCTTTTTCTTCCTTTTTTTGTGTGTGTGTGAATTTTCAACTCATTTGCTAAAATCCAAAACTGTACCACATATCGATTAGTTTTTGAAAAGAACCAGTGACAGTGGGTGAGAAAGCCATTTACTAGCTGAATTGCAACCCAGAGTTTTGCAAGAAAAGTTGTTGTCAATGAATTATAATTTTGCAAGCTCGAAGGTGCACTTCTTCAAAAAGGTCTCTCTTCAACTCTGATCGTCATTAAAGCCAGGTATCAAGACAAAGTCATAGAGAACCAAACCACGGGATTGCTGTGTCTTAAAACATTAAAGCATTAAATTAAATTAATTAATTAATTAAAACATTAAAGCAAGATTGGAAAATTAATAATGCGTATTCCGTCTTCACCTCATTAAAGAAATTAGTAACTTTTGCCCATAAGACTTTAATCTTGTTAAAACAATAAAGTCTGTTGTTTCTGAAATATTGTTTATTTATCTTGATCTTGACCTTAAAAGTGTTTTATCTCTATGCCACATACTATAAATCATATATTCTTACAGCGGTCCATGTATATAATAATTTCTAAATTAATAAATACACATGTATTGAGAGAACATGCTAAGTTTTTCTGATTTAGATTACTGCAGGGCCCTGCTTGCCAGCCATCTGTAGCACAAACTCATTCCATCACAATTCCATGTGTTCCCTGATTCTGATTCTACTCTTTATCTCTCTCTGTCTGTCTCTCTCTGTCTCTCTTTTTAGGGACTGTTGCTATTACCACAGATGAGGTCTGCATACCCCTGCGAGCTCCAGAAGGTGCCCCTAAACACAGAAATCGCTCTTGAGTCACAAAAATGTAATAAGTCCAGGAATGCATTTCTCTTATGGTAACAATACAAATGGATGAGAGGGGATAAAGCATCATCTGGGACCAAGGAGTACACACTGGCAGATCTTACTCGACAGTGAATCTCAAAATGAATACAATGGTGGCTTGAAAGCTAAAAAGAGCCACCAGCCCATCTCAGTGAATGAAATCAAATGAAACATGACAAAGTCATAGAGAGAAGGTTCCCCAATATGTAAGATATATTTAGTTTTTCTAATAAAACCAATGAGCCTAGGGTGCCCTGAGTAGTAAATCCCGATATCCAAATGGGATTTCCTGGGTGTAAGTCTAGTGTGCCTTAGCATCAGGGTTGTAGCCCGACACAAAATTGAAAGCAGACCTGTGAGAAAGAAGCTTGGCATTGGGCAGCCCTGCAAAAACATTCAGGGGAAGCTCTGGGGGTTACGGTGAAAACCACGTCATTAAGCACTTTGTCCATTTCTAAGGTCCCAAGAAAGGTCCCAAGAATCCCCAGATGATTCTGGCTGAGGGGCACCACTGATGGGCTTTCTTCCCTCTCTTGAAGATCTGTAGCCCAGAACTGACACCTGTATCTGAGTTTCAGACTAATTACCATAATAGCAGCTCACATTATTGAGCACTGACTATTTGCCAGGCATTATGCCTAATTCTTTTCCTGTGCATTATCTCATTTAAGCCTAACGATAAGCGTGAGTTTGGTACTATTACTATTATTCCCATTTTGTAGATGAAAAACACTAAGACTTGGAGAGGTTAAGAGACACTTGCCTCAGGTTGCACAAAGTATACATCTGGATTTAAACTCAGGTGTCTTTGGTTACAACACCTCTATCTGCAATCTCAACATTCTATAGTATTTATCAGGAAGTTGGGGAAACCCAACTTTTTTTTAAAAAACTTATTGTTGAACTCCCAATTTTAACGGCAAAGAATAATTTCTTTTAAAGCTTCAGATCTGTCTCGATTTAACTAATAAAATGTTTAGAGCCACTCTTCCCTGCCTTCGAAAAAAAGAAATCTCTTTTCAAATCTCAACGGTGTTACTATGAAAATAAACATGGTAGAATTTCCACCTGTAAAGAGACACAAAGGTCTTTCTAAATTCCAGGAGATAACTACATTTAAAAATTATTTCTGAAGGGAGACTAAATTATAAATCTATAAATCAAAGCAGGATGATATATGCTTACCATTATCCAGATCAATTTATTTATCACTTCAAGGATTTTTAAAAATAGTTTTCAGGAACTTTGCATACACTTTATTATGGCCAATGCCCCAAAAAATTATTGAGCCTGCAGCAATACAACAGGGTCACCGGAATGTCGAGGAAGGCGTCTGTCTGATTCGGTGCTGAGTAACTGGCAAAAGAGAGCTCCTGTCTCCATCCATCAGCCAAAAGGTGGCTTGTTGCTTAAAGGGCAGTTACAGCTGTTGGTGGATGAGTCCGCTGCAAACCAGCAAACAGAGGGAAAAGCAGGTTCACGGAATCTGCCCCAGGAATATACAGCCTGAACAAATTCTCTCCGCAAGCCATCACTTAGCGAAAAGCATGATAGATGCTCATCCCGACCACAGAGTAAGGTCCCCCCAAGTGACAGATGGCTGACAAGTGCGTGCTGGCCTGACTGAGGGCAGCCTGTCTCTAATAGGCTTTCAGAAAGGGTCAGACTACTGTTTTCTCAGATGAGGAATCAAGGGCTGCCGCTTGCCAGTCTAATCAAATCTGGCCCCACCATGAACATTTGGTTAGGCCAGACCTCGAAAGCTTCAGGCAAGGGCGATGCTCTCAATTTGCCAAAGTACTCATTGCTCCCTACTGTCTTCCACTGAGCTGCACACACCTATACGACCTGCCCGCCTCCTGAAAGCATATGTGCCCAAGTCAGCAGAATGGACTGATGACCTCTCACATCCCTTCCAGACTCACGATTCTATAAAGAAACGTTGGGATGTTTTAATTATCTATATAGCACAGAAACAGGAAAAGGTTTAGGCTGGATCTTAAAGAGCTTTTCCCACAAGGAAAGTATCACTCTGCAACCAAGAAAATTCCCTTGATGGGGTACTTCTCTGGGATTCATCAAACAAGGTATCCTGGGCTCTGAGCGACTTAAGTAGCTAAACATTTCTCTAGTAACAAGATGTTTCTTAAATTGGATAATTCCTTATCAAACATGTATTGATTAGCTCTGCTACAATATACAGTCCACGAAGGTAGGGATCTGGTCTGTCTTCAAAGCTCTGAGAACATTAAGTGCTCGGCAACTGTTTCTAGAATGAACGCATGATAAGTGATGCATGAATAAATAAACAAACATTGTGGACTGGGCCTTGCCCAGACCTTCACTTCGGCCACGTCACACTTCACCAACAGGAGAATTCCGTCATGCCTAAAGGGTACTGGTGGGGCGCCTGGGTGGCCAAGTCGGTTGAGTGTCTGACTCCGGCTCAGGTCATGATCTCACAGTTGGTGAGTTCGAGCCCAGCGTCGGGCTTGCTGCTGTCAGTGCGGAGCCTGCTTAAGATCCTCTTTCCCACTCTCTCTATCCCTCCCCTGTTCACGCTCTCTCTCAAAAAGAAATGAACATTAAAAACAATTAGTTAGGATAAAAAGTACTGGTCACTTTTTTCACCCATTCATCATTTCTGCCTGATCTCCTTAAATCGTCCAATGAAAATTAAGTCTCCTCTTACAAAAGGACATTTTGCCATCTATTAGTGAAAAATGGTAATTACTAACACTTCTGATCAATTGGGGAAATGACTTTTTCACCATGCGGCTTTTGGCTCTTTACGCAGGCACTCACTGCAGGAGGGAGTAGACTACCTGAATTTCTCTCGCATCAACCCAGGGCACCTAGAGCTAAGTGCTGAGTACACAGAAGGTAATCAATAAATGCCTGGCTGATTTAACTGGAGACAAAGGTCTCAGAATTTTCCCACTAAGACCGCTGTTCTGAGGAAATGAGGGATGAGACCCCAAGTTTAATTACTAGGGTCTGCTCCCATGTGCTTACTATTCACACCACTAAACTTGGCACAGACAACAATGAGCATCCATACCAGCCATCTAAAAGGTTCTAGAAGTACTTATTAGCGTCACAGCAAACATCTAGCTACAGTCTTTCAAGAACATAAGGCCTCCAAGATGGTTGCAGAAAAGTTCCTGAGAGCCATGGAGAAAAAGGAGATAAACGTTTGTCTCTAGGGGCACCTGGGTGGCTCAGTCAGTTGAGCATCCGACTTCAGCTCAGTTCATGATCTCACGGTTTGTGAGTTCGAGCCCCACATCAGGCTCTGTTCTGACAGACAGCTCAGAGCCTGGAGCCTGCTTTGGATTCTGCGTCTCCCTCTCTCTCTGCCCCTCCCCTGCTCACACTCTGTCTCCCTCTGTCTCAAAAATAAATAAAACATTTAAAAAAATTAACAAAAAAACATATTCGTCTCTGATATGAGGGTCAAGACAAGGAAAGGCCCTGGATAGCGACCAGGGTTTGCCCAGGTTCTAATTTAACAGCACGGAAAGCAGCCAAGATGGGGAGCTGGTATGGTTGCTCTAAAAGAATTGGCCCCTCTGCTTTCAATTTGCTTTTTGCATTGTCTTTTCATCTTGATTAGTTTTCTGTTGCCACTGTAATAAATTACAAAAAATTTAGTGGCTTCTAACAACCTAGATTTATTCTTATAGTTCTGGAAGTCATACACCTGAAATGAGTCTTACAGGGTTACAATCAAAGTATCAGCAGAGCTCAATTCCTTCTGGAGGCTCCAAAGAAGAATCCATTCCTTGTCCCTTCAAGCTTCTAGAAGCTGCCAGCCTCGGCTTATGGCCATATCACTCCACTCTCTACTTTTGCTGTCACATTGCCTTTTTTTCTTCGACCTCCTTGCCTTCGTCTTATAAGGACTCTTTGATTATACGGAGTTCAATTAAATAATCCAGGATAATTTTCTCAACTCAAGATCCTTGACTTAATCACATCTGTAAAGTCCCCTTGTCATGTAAAGTAACATATTGGCAGGTTCTGGAAACTAGGATGCAGACCTCTTGAGGGGAGGGGAAAACACATTATTCAGCCTCGTCACCATTGTCTTATCAAACTACATGTCATCAAGCAAATCATTTTAAAAGTTCTCTTTTCCTGGGAATGTGCTGGAAGACAGCCCCCTGCTGCTCCCCTAGGTGCACCTGAGGTCTTGAATGTGGGGTGAGAGATAGAAGATGTGGCAGGTGGGGGGGGGGGGGTGGTGGATACCAGAAAAGGCACCTGTAGTGCAATTTGAGCAGGGAGTAAAAGGGTATTTAGCCGGAGAAAAGAGCAGAGGAATTATAAAAAAGAATGGCAATACCATGGACTTGGGGGTGCAAGAATCTGACTCTATCTGGCATTCAAACAAACTAGGTCCAGGATGCCCCCGAGGCTAACACCAAAAGTGCTTAGGGCAATGCTGGATTAAGAATTTAAAAATCTCTGGGCACCTGGCTGGCTCAGTCAGTGGAGCATGAGACTCTTGATCTCCAGGTTGTGAGTTCAAGCCCCACGTTGGGTGTAGAGATTACTTAAAAAAATAAAACCTTGGGGCGCCTGAGTAGCTCAGTCAGTTAAGCGTCCAACTTCAGCTCAGGTCATGATTTCATGATTCGTGAGTTCAAGCCGCACATCGGGCCATCGGGCTCTGTGCTGGCAGCTCAGAGCCTGGAGTCTGCTTCAGATTCTGTGTCTCCCTCTCTCTGTACCCTTCCCCCCATTCACACTCTGTCTCTCAAAAATAAACATTAAAAAATATATATATATGTATATATATATATGTATAATAACATCTTAAAAAAAAAAGAAAGAATTTCAAAATCTTTCAGCAAGTGCACAGCTGAAACGATGTGTTCTGTGAGGGAGGTACCCTCGACCTTCACAGCGCTCCTTAAAGGAGGGAACAGCTATCAGCTCAGATGCGGCATTTCTTCGGTTTCTCAGAGTCTTGGGCGAGTAACTATCTTCCTGGAATTCACTGGGTTTTCCCCACGACTACAATGCGTTTTCCCAAGGTAAAAATGAACGGGCTCTTTGACAGTATGGAGAGTGAGAACGTGGGAGGGGGAAAGATATGTCAGAAGTAGAAAGAAAGATCCAGAATATAGAGTAGTATGATGTGGCCTGGATATGGATGCTGGTAACAAAAACAAAGGAAGAAGGGTGGCCCCGAAGGAGTGTGGGCCAGCTGAGTGAATTCACAGGACTTGCCTCGAAGGCTGCAAAGCTCTAGAAACAGCCTGGTAGTTGAATGCTGTGATCCTTACAGAGACATTTGGTATTCCTGTAGCAAAAACCATTCATCTGCTGAAAACCTGCTGTGTTATCTATTCAGAAATGTTTGCTGACACTTATTATGATACTTTGTTTGATGCGAGCATAAATAAGACAGTGCGTCTGCTGGAGAAGCTTGGGTGCGTGCTAGCCTCTGCCACAAGAATAACCACCAAGAGGCAGATCTTCTGAGAAAGGATGACCAGCACAGTCAGTCACCCTCAACTCGGAAAATGGAACGTAATGCTGAAAAGACATGGTATCCAGACAGAGGAGACAAAGTATACAGTGATATGCAGATCTGACTTGCTGGGGGCAGGGACAGTATTTTCCACGGCCAATTTTGCAGGACTATCAAGATTCAGTTACCATTTGCATAGTGCTATACAATATCTGCAATTCACTAGAGATAAATTATTAGTAGGTGTGCTTATCCATAAATTGTCCTAACTTCATAGAATCTCTGCAAACTGAATAATTCTCCAATATGCTCTTATTCTCTAAAGTACTATTTTAAGACCCCCTCCCCCCCCCCCCCCCCCCCCGCCCCAGTAGCTAGTGCTTATATCAGAAATAGTTTGAGCCATGGGAAAACCTAAAAGGAGTTTGACGGGAACAAACTCTTCTCTAAGTGAGATTCTCTAAGTGAGTCTACCTGTAACCCACCTACTCAGTAGACAGGAAGTGAGTAGGAAAAGGTTACAGAATTAATGTTAAAATAGTAACATCAGCACGCAATGATTCACCAGTGTGTTTATCTTTAGAGGGCTAAATTAAGTAGAACATTCTGGCAACATTCTTCTTTATTCTAACAGCATCCTTTCTCCCTTTAAAAACAATAAGAAAACAAACTCTAGATCTCTTCAGGAAAGCCTTCACTCAGGACAAGAACTAAAGTCAGGCTTCCTTGAAATTGGGATCAAATTTTAAGTCTGTAATCTAAATGTCAACAATGAAGTAAGATACACGGCATGGAATGTTCGGTTTGCATCCACTTCTCAAGGCATTCCACACCGTTGGCTTTGGGCACATCTTACAGCTTGCTCTGTGAAAGCCTGAATTAAAAATATGTTAGCTCATCAGTCATTTGAGTCTGGAAACATTTAAATAATTAAGCTCCAAACCCAGTCAGCACCACAGAATGTTCATGACCCTGGAGATGTCCCGGGCTCTGTCCATTCTGCCTCAATCGATCAAAAAACTCCCCCAGAGCCAGGTAAACGTGGCACAAAACCCCCACCTAGTAAATGTGGCACAAATACCCATCTAGTAACGTGTGATAAAACCCTCCAATTTAGTCTCATGCAGAATAAAGTTAGGAGAGCTACCTCCTTCCTTCACCCAATTGTCATTTAGCGTGTCGTTTGACACGCTTCCCTGAGTTCATATAAATTTTAGTGGCCATCATCTCACTGCACTTATCACTGACCAACATCATTCCTTGTCCATCTATATTTTGCATCAAATGCGTCACACCTGATGAAGGTCCCTAGATTTGTTCTTACTACAAGAATCTAAAATTGGCTTGCTTCTAAAACCTGATCTGAGAATGTAATAGAAAAAGACCTGTAATAGAAAAAGCTATGTGTTATTCATAAAACCATTATGTAAGAGGCTTCACTTCAGAACTTCATCCCTCAGCTGACGTGCCTGCAAGGGAGCTCTGCTGAAACGAGCTGATCAGAAGATGGGGGTCAGACATCACCACAGAGCCAGGTCACCTCCCCGATAGCCTGGTTAGTTAGAGCAAAGCAGGGCCAGGAACTCAGTAGTGGTGTCAGCAGAGTCTCTGAGCACAGGGTAGGAGCCAAGTCCTGCTTGCCCAGAAGTGCGGACTGTTGGCTCCACACCAATTGATGGCCAACTCTAAAGGAAACCCACGTGCCGGCCAACTGGGTCTAGCCGAGGCCAAAGCTGAGGCCGAAGCCCAGGCTTGCTTCCTGGACCACAATCAAGTCAAGGGCTTCTCCTACGCAACTTCTTCAGAAGCAGGAGTGACACCCCATCTTCATGTGGAAGAGAATTAGTGGTGTTCAATCTATGCCAACCCCCGCGTACTGTTTCCAAATTCCACCAGAATATTTCCATGGGTTCTAAGCACAAGTAGTTAACCTTTAATGGGTTTTCGGGGGAACACCTATCAAAAACACACATTTGTTTTCCAAATCCACTCAGTCAACAGTCACTGGGAGCCATCCTAGGTCAGGCGTGAAGCGGAGCCATAGGCTGATGCCCTGGGAAGTCACAGTGCGGCAGGGAGATGAGACAAATACGAAGATCCAAACGGAAGCCCACATTCCATATGCCTAAACATTTAGGTTGTAAATCAGGCTAAGAAACCGTTAATTAAAAGATGTTGTATCCTCAACATTAGCAAATACACCTTCGTAATGACCTGGAATGTGGCTGCTCTGAGAGTCGGCTTCTGGCCTGAGGCCCACCCTTCTCTGCCTGCCCCCAGGCCTGCCCCTGCACTGTAAGAGCTACTGCTCCTCTCATACTCACATATGCACTTTCTGTCAACACACCCTGCAACGGCCACCCTTCTGGCCTAGGGGTACAAACACCAGCAGTATAGTTCACTCTCACCCTCACAGAGTTGGGTCTAGGGAAGCAGCTCAGGCAGGCCCTGGAAGTGGCCTGAGGGCTCTTTGGACCAGGAATTCCAGGACCCCAGTTACCCACGGCATGGCCCAGAAAAGGAGATCTGGGCTCCAGACGGCACGTTCCCTACCCTGTAAGAGAAGGGTAACCAGAAGAGGCCAAGCCCAGAGCAAAGGTAACCTTGTGCCCGCGTCTAAGGGCAGCACTGGGGTCATCCCCTGTGTGTACTGGCGTTTTCTGAGAAGTCCTTACACCCGTCTGGCCTTCACTGGCCAGAGACCCATGGAGGCCACTGCTATGTCCTGCCTCCTTCCTGAACTGTCCAGCCTCCTCAGGTCTCTGGCCTCTCTGTGCCACGTTCATGCCATCCGTGGGTGCTTGGGAACATTCTGCTGCTCTCACATAACTCTGGGCCGGGAAAGACAACCTCACTGCTCTCCTGGACTCACAGGCTCATTCTCTGCTCATGTGGCACACCGGGGGCAGGAACTTGCTGCCACTCTCAGGTAACCTGCCTAGACTGCCACACAGCTGTTACTTTTTCTTTGTCAACCTGCTTGATGCAAGGTCACTCTAACAGTGTCCTAAATGGGTCTGAGTCTGCCTCCTTGATGATCTTCAAGCAACCTTTGCAGCCTTCTGCCCTATACCAGGCCTCAGCTTCTAAAACTCCCAAGGAAGAGCTGGCTTCGCTGTTCTCTGCATGCTGCCCAGTCATCCTGTCCTAAAGAAGTGAGTGCAGAAGGCCCAGCTCCCTGGGCAAGAGGAAATGTCACAAGGCATAAAGAATGACAGGAAAAGAATCTGTTAGTACTTCAAAATATTGTCTCAAAAACTTTGATAAGATTATTGCAAGAAATGCTATCTTTCATATACAAATGCAATTATACTGGTCCACTGTCAGCATGATAGAAATGTTGAGTTTTCCTGGTAGCAGGTATGGATTTGTTCTACTTCATCCATGGTTTCAGCCGATGCACCTCGTGACAAACACATACATCGGCAACATGGCCATCTGGAACTGGGGGACAAGACAAGGCCACACAACAGGGCAAATTAGTCCATCCACATGAAGACATCATAACAGACCGTTCTCATGACCTGCATTTTTCTTTTTTTCCTTCTTTTTTTTTAACACAGTGACCTCAGCTAATGAGACACGAGGCCTTTTCTTTCTTAGATCTTCAAATACAACACATAAGGCAGCTTGTTCATGTTACTAAAGATATACACAAGTAAGCAAATAAATAGAAAGTCTTTGAACTCCTGGAGTGATATTTAAACCTATAAGGTTTCCTGAATAGTCTTTGTTTGATGGCATTTTCTTTATTTCTCTTCTTCAATAGCACCCACTTATGATCACAAATGCCTATTGACTGCAAAATCCAGAATACCGTAATTAGCTTTCCAACACTGATTTTATATTAAGGCACACAAATAACATAGGGGAGGTGAAATGCTATGTTCCTCTTGATTAGTGTCTCAAAATAACAGATGTAAGCAGCCACACACTGATAGACATTCTCTCCAGAGTATATTTGAAATCAGAGGCTGGCATTCTTCTCTGAACAATTCAACCAGAAGCTCATTAGGACTTGCATGAAAACTACCATGTTTTTTTGAATGTGGATCCATCAGCTCCACGGTGGTGTTCTTGCAAGGCCTCTGTAGCACATGAAAAGTTCTAATGAACGTAACGGAGAAGGTATCACAGTAAAAATCAGCTTTAGAGAAGACCTGTAGATTTTAAAGAATGTATGACCACCCAAAATTCCAAGTGTTATTTAAATTAAATTTACCTTCATGGGCACCTGGGTGGCTCAGTTGGTTAAGCATCTGACTTTGGCTCAGGTCGTGATCTCACGGTTCGTGAGTTCGAGCCCCTTTTAAGGCTCTGTGCTGACAGCTCAGAGCCTAGAGCCTGTTTAGGATTCTGTCTCCCTTTCTCTCTGCCCCTCCCCTGCTCACTCGCTCACTCTCTCTGTCAAAAAATGAATAAAAATTTAAAACAAATTTACCTTCAAATAAGTACATTTTCTTTCATCACTAAGTACCAGTAAACTAATCAATTTTAAACTCATTACCATGAATTGTAATCGCTGAGCATAGTTTCACTTATTATAATATTCTGTACTAAACTCAACCCTATGATCATTTTTTTTTTTTTTTTGTTTAACATTTATTTATTATTGAGAGATAGAGACAGACAGAGCATGAGTATGGGAGGGGCAGAGAGAGGGGAGACACAGAATCTGACAGGCTCCAGGCTCTGAGCTGTCAGCACAGAGCCCGGTGAGGGGTTCGAACTCACAAACTGTGAGATTGTGACCTAAGTGAAAGTCAGACGCTTTACCGACTGAGCCACCCAGGCGTCCCTGATCATTATATTTTTACATACATTGTTGGGTTAGGTTATAAGTACTTTGCTTAGAAATTTTCCATCGGCTCTTATGAGTGAGATTGGTTTGTCATTTTCTCCTCTGGCCTTAGAACGAATGACATGTGTTGCATCATTTTCTGTAATATAAAGTAGTTTGTGTAAGATTAGTGTTGTGGGCTGAATTGTATCCACCGAATTCATATGTTGAAGCTCTAATTCTTAGCTCCTCAGAATATGACTGTATTTGGAGCTAGGACTTTTAGAGATGAGTAAGTTAAAATGAGGCCCTTAGGGTAAGCCTTAATCCAATTTGACTGCTGTCCTTATAAGAAGAGGAAATTTGGACACACAAAGAGATAGGAAAGACTTCACGAGGACATAGCAAGACAACGGCCTTCTGTAAGCTGAGGAGAAGCCTTGGAAGAAACCAAACCTGCCAGCACCTTGATCTTGGGCTTCTCCACAACTGTGAGAAAATAAATTTCTTTTGGTCAAGCCATCCAATATGTGGTGTTTTGTTATGGTAGCACTAGCAGACTAATACAATTAAGATGATTTGTTTCTTGACGGCTGAGTCGAACTCACTTCTAAAAACTTCAGGGTCTGGTGAAACATTTTGATTGTTGATTCTAATTAGTTAATAATTACAGGATTTTTCAATTTTCTATTTCTTCTTGAGCCAGTTTTGGTAAATTAAAGTTTTTAGGAACATGTACACTTAAACTGTTCTCAAAGTTATAGATAGCAACTTGCCTATAATATCCTCTTACTGTCTTTTATTCTCTGCAATCTCTTTAGGTGTGTTCCTTTCCCTTTTTTTTTTTTTTTTTTTAATTTTTTTTTTTTTCAACATTTTTTATTTATTTTTGGGACAGAGAGAGACAGAGCATGAACGGGGGAGGGGCAGAGAGAGAGGGAGACACAGAATCGGAAACAGGCTCCAGGCTCCGAGCCATCAGCCCAGAGCCTGACGCGGGGCTCGAACTCACGGACTGCGAGATCGTGACCTGGCTGAAGTCGGACGCTTAACCGACTGCGCCACCCAGGCGCCCCATTTTTTTTTTTTTTTTTAAATTTTTTTAACGTTTATTTTATTTTTGAGACAGAGAGAGACAGAGCATGAATGGGAGAGGGCCAGAGAAAGGGAGACACAGAATCTGAAACAGGCTCCAGGCTCTGAGCTGTCAGCACAGAGCCCGACGCGGGGCTTGAACTCACTGACCGCGAGATCATGACCTGAGCTGAAGTCGGCCGCTTAACCGACTGAGCCACCCAGGTGCCCCCCTCTCCCATTTCTAATATTGGTTATTTGTGCTTTTCTTCTCTCTTTCATGGGTGTTTCTAGGTATGTCCTTTTCATTAGTCTTTTCAGAGAACCAACTTTTGACTTTGTTGATGCTCATATGTTTATTTTCTGTTCATTAATTCTGGTATTTATCTTTATGCATTTCCTTCTTTCTGCTTTCTCTGGGTTGACTCCAGGAAAGCCTTACTCTGACATTTGGAACATCTAGCATCAATGAGTGGTTTTCAAATTCTGCTCAGCAAGACCCTGGGATATTCTTTGGTGGTGTCTCAGAGATTACCCGACTCCCATCGACAAAGCTTAGCTTCTTGAGTCAAAGTAGCTGTATATCTGTCAGTTTTACATGTGGGACTTCCATAAAGTTTAGGGGAAAGATGGTTGCATTCTCTAAAAATGTTTTTTCAAAAATTTGAAGACTTCAGAGGGACTAGGCTAATGAGACCTATTTCTCCTGTACCATAACTTTTAATACTTATAGATACACATATTTCTATTGACAATGTAGTGAGTTACTAAGTACCAATTTATAGCGAGGGAAATTTGTCCACATTTGTCAATGCCAGACCCTTCTAAATTGGGATTCTGTAATTCTATCTACTTATATAAGATCAATGATCTTAAGTATAAGAGGTTTTAGAAGATCTTTCACTGCCAGTAATATTTAGAATTTGTGCTGAGTATTGGACTAATTTTTTTACTCTAAATAACCCTTCAGGTAGAGTTCCCACAGATGGAGGAAAGAATAGTGTTTCTCAGTTTCAAAACAGACAACTTTCTTGCTTTCAAATGTCTCATTATTTTGTTACATGTGTCCCTGAAAATGTATCCCAGCTTTTTTTTTTTTTGGTCAACAGACTCCAGACTTAATCTTTTCATTTCATCTTCCATGAGTTGCTAACAGGCTTTTGGTACAACTATTCCATTATAGATCACTGCCATAAACCATTTCAGGTTCCTGAGAAATGAGTCAAGAATAATGTCAGGCTACATTTTTTTAATATAGAATTCTGGATAACATTAATTCATCTGAGATGGGCCTTTGATTTCATGGACAGGAATACTTTATGGACTTACCTATGTGATTTGGCATAGATAGCCTATGAATGTTTCTATAATGTCTTCTCATATATAATTGTCAAAAATTAAAGTGTGGCTTCTTAGAAAAATAAATTAAAAACTCAAATGCTACAAACCAGGACTGAGTCTTAGTTACAATTCCCCCTTCTCTTTACACTTGCAGCTAAGCAATCTGATTTAAAATTTAAAATAATTATCATGTCTTTCCTTCGTGGCAAATAGATGATTATCTGCCTTCATGCAGATGATCTGGGTTTCACAAACCAAGAGCAGTAATTAGCTTTAACCTGCTAGCTAGTTACCATCAGGGAAAAAAATGGTGTAAAATCAACAAAAATCCCAATCACTGGTTTAGACAAGCTTTAATATTGTAACACATAGGGTTAACATCACTGAATATGGGCATACTCTCAGAACTTTAGGGAAAGACACGTTTCAGCTAACGCGGCGTGATGGGCCCATATCAGGTTTTACCCGCAACTAGACATCCTTTGAGTTGTGTGGCCAGTTGGTACTATTTACCCTTAAAATTACCCAAATAGAAACTTCTCTTCCATTTTATATGATAGAGAAGACCCAGGTCTCATCCAAGCACATGATAATGTGTTTGCAAGGCTTTATGTTTTGTTTTAAAGAAAAAGGAATCTGTCCCTTCCATGAATCGCTAGCAGCCCCAGCTTAAAATCCGCTGCTGCTGGGTTCACCCACCCTTATTAAGCCTTCAGTACAACATTAATTCACTAGCCAAATCTAATTGGAAAAGAAGCTCATCATCTACATCATTTCGAGGAGCTTGAGGAACAGAGTCACTCATGTAGTTCAATCACACATGGACATTTTTTGAGCACCTTGATAGGTGCCAAGCCCAGCGATAGCCAGGAAGATACCTGCCTTCGAGAAGCTTGCTTTCTAGTCTGCTTAGTCTTTTCAGAACCCAGTGTTTCCAAGATGATACCATCAGCTTTCTATATTGCTCCCTGAGCTACAGGGCACCCCTGTGGTTTCCTGCTTGCTAGGAGCTCTGGTGAGTCTGGTTCTGAATCTGACTTCCCACTCCTTAAGCCCTAGCTTAACAGTGAACATGGTTCCCTAGTTCCAAACTGTTGTCCTTGCCCTGTTTGGTATCTCAGTTTCCACTCTGAATGAAGATTTTGCCTTGGTTAAATCAACCTTACTGCGATGCTGAAAGTCAGCTTCCAACCCCTTCCTAGTAGCTGGAATCCTGCTCCAGTGGTATTCCTGCTTCCTGACGGTGACTATTGAGCTGGGCTTCCAGCATCCTCCCCCACATTCCCTCACATGTCGGTGCAAGGGCAGTTCCCACCCAGCTGAGCCCCACTGTCAGTCCTCGCAGATCATTAAGACTCTTGCACTGTTTCCCCTTGGTGTGCCAGTCTAGTGCTGTAGCCTGGCCCTGCCCATAAACCACCCCATAAATGCTAATTAAATATCATGTGTTTCCCGTAGAGTACGATTTCTGTTTAATCCATAAAATCCATGACACTGAGGTCAGGAACTGTGCCTTTTAAAACTCTGTATCCATAGCACTTAGCAGTGTTTGAAGTGTAGTAAATTTCAGATCCAATAAACACTTGTTGAATGAAAGAATGGAGGCAGACTGGGAACATGCTAGCCCTTGCTCTCACCATTATGATACGCTGCCTTCCAATTAAGACAGAAGTGTCTTAGGGCTCTGTTAGTGCTCGATTTGATGAGATTCATATTCTGTAGACCTCTTTTCATAAGCACTTGCCATGTTCTCTGCCTTTGTCGTTGAGCACAGTGAAACAGATCGTTGTGTCACTTAGCAACTTTAGGATAAATCTCGAGAGTGTAAACCAATGGTCTACCGATCCTGAAAGTGTTTTTTCGTAGAAGGTTCTGTGCAGAGGACAACCTTAGGACAGCTGCAAGCATGCACCTCTGTAATCCATCCCCGTGTGATGTGCTTTCATTAACTAAATCACTATTTCATAAAAAAATATTCAATCTTCTCAATTCATAGGGATGGAAAGATTGTGGAAGCATGTTCTTCATTGCTACTGAGAAATGTGAAGTTATGGTGAAATCATTGGTACCTAAGTGGCCCATATCCTGGCTCCTGTGGCATAAATAGTTGATACATAATTACATTCAAAGACAGGAACAGAAATTTACTAACTCCTAAATTCTCTGAGAAGTTCTTCTATCCAAAATAGAAAGATTCAGTATGGTGTTTCTAATTCAAGTGTGTGAATGTGGACTGCATTTTCAAGTGCAGAGTTTGAAATTAAAGTCTGTCTGTGCAAACTATTATTTATACTTCTTTATACTTAAATTCTTTCTAGACTTTTCTCTTTCAGTACAGCTGAATCCTCCAACAAAATCTTGGCAGGACTGTCAACTTCCCTTTCTGCCACTGCTGAATACATCAAATACCTATGTGAACACAATGAAATATTGTTGTGTGACTAAATAATTTGGAGAGCTGAACACTGCCGTATTTAACAAGCAATTTTTGATCTTGCTCTTATCCCTTAATATTATATTGTAAGCACACTCCCATGTCATTAAAAATGTTCATAAATATAAACAATATTGCACACTTTCTAGCATTTACATATCCACTGCCCTATTCTTGGACATGAAGATTGTTTCCAAGTGTTTTTTTTTTTTTTACTATTATTAATATCACTATGATGAATATCATTATATGCCCACATCTGATCACTCTTTAATAAAAACTTGCAGGAATCAAATTGCTAAATGAAAGAAAATCAAAGGTTTTAAGGCTTTTGAGTAAACAGCCAAATTGTTTTCCCGGTACCTGCCATGGAATCAAATTACCTGCCTCCTCTCTTGCTGGTATCTGTTGTCTGTACGGATAATTTGGCATCTAATTTTCTTTACCTTATTTTCCTTCTGATTCCCTCTCCTTATTGCTTGTTTCCTGGTGTATTTTGTAATTTTTATTTGTAAGCTCGTGTTCAGTTGAGCGTTTGTGAGCATGTGGGCCGAGGTTCCACTTCCAGAAAGGATCGACTCTGGATTGTAGGTACCAGGTGCCTGGGGTTCTCTGGTCCAGAACCACTTTGTTTGGCTTGGCATTTATAGACCCAAACAAGTAACTGCATGAGGATGAGACTATGGTTATAAGTTTCTATGGGAGGTTTTTTTCCACACATAGCCTAGGAGGAAAAAGGTAAGTTTCCCGACATCTCTTTCATATCAGTTTGGGTTTTTTTTTCTAGCTTTCCCTTTCAGCAAGAGTGCAGCCCTTCATCCAGAATCTACGTGACACACCCAGCAGGAAACCCAAGGCCCAGGAGGTGGCCTTGCCGTGTCCATGTCTGACTGCAGAGAACACTGCCTTCGTTGAAGGGCACTCAGTGCCCAGGCAGATGAGGGGAGAATGGCTTGTTACAGTCTTTTTCATACCTCCCACCCCTATGTTCTGGGTCAATTAGACATATTTACAGAGTTTATGCCATAGTCAATAGAGGGAACCAGGTGACCTGATCCTCTGTCCACCTGGAGACTAGAGAACTTCACCCAAGGCTGTAGAATATTGATAAATTGGTTGTCAGTGGCTTCACTGCCTATTTATCACTCTGGGGTCCAACCCCATCTGGTTCTGGCCCCAAAGGATGTCTCACGTTTTTTGTTTTAATTTCACCAATACATTTAAAGGGAGGTATTTATTTTTGACCCTCTGATCTGTGCGTATTCTGTAGTGGGAGCATTTTCCAGGTTACTTTGTCTGCCATATTGCCAGAAGAGGTCCCGTTTGCAACCTTTAGACCTCTTGTCACTTTCCCAGAAGTGTTAGTACCCAGTTTTACTTCCAGTCCATGGCTCTCATTGTTCTGGGCCACTTCAACATTTATGTGAGTGACCCATCCAACATCTTAGGCCCTCAGTATTTGATCTTCTCATCTTTAGTGACCTTTATCTTCTTGTTCCTTCAGCTACCCTTGCGATGGGCCTTTTCAACCACATCAGTGGCACCACCCTTAAAACACTTTAATTCCATCATCTCAACTTTGGACCACAGTTTCTTACATTCCTAATTCTCTCCTTCAGTTACCTCTTTGATACTTCCAGGCCCGTGATTCCTCCTTTCTCTGTATCTGTTACCTGGAGACCTCCTTTTCCTCCCCATCCAGTCTACATCTTAGAGTAAGCTCTCAATCCACCCACCTTCCCCCACTACCCTTCCGTTGTACCTGCCTAAACAAAAAAACCAAACTCTGTGAATCCAGCAGCCTGAATTCACACCTTCCCCTGAGCCGCGGGGAGAATCCACACAACACATACGAATTGTGCCACTTCTGTTCAAGTTCTTCATCCGGTTGCTTTAAACTGCTTAGTGATTCAGAACTCTGGCCTGGCTCCTTCAGTAGAGCATGTGACTTTCGATCTTTGGGGTCTTGAGTTAGAGCCCCACATTGGGTGTGGAGCCTACGTAAACAAACTGCTTAGCGATTCTTGTAAATATCCATACATAGTTAATTCTCTCTTCTGTGATATATAATACTAGCTCAAACCTTCTCCAGAGCCCTTAACAAAAGAATTGTCCTCCTACCTTAGAGAAGACATGGAAGCCATCAGAAGAGAACTTCAGCTTTCCTGCCACCACATTTCAACCTAACTAACTACACTGGTAGGCAGCCTTTTACATTGGTCCCTGATGATTCCCACTTCCTGGTATTCACACTCCTGTGTAATCCCCTCCCTTTGAGTGTGGGCTGGATTAAGTGACTCCCTTCTAATTAAGAGTCTAGCAAAAGTGACAAGCTATCACTTTTGAGATGATGTTACACAAAGGCCATGACCTCCATCTTCCTTGCCCTCTCTTGCTTCCTCTCCAGCTCGCTCTGCCATGTTGTGAGTTGCCCTATGGAAAGTCCCGTGTGGCAAGAAACTGAGGGTGGCCTATTGGACAACTGCCAGTGAAGAACTGGGGTCCTCAATCCAACAGCTCACAAAAAAATTAAAAAACAACAACAACAACAACAACAACAAAAAACCAAAAAGACAAAACACAGCATCGTGCCAACAACCTTGTGAGTGAGCTTGGAAACAGATCCTTCCCGAGCTGAGTGTGGAAATAACTACAGCCAGGCACATTTCCTGATCACAATCTGAGTCAGAAGTCCCAGCAAAGATATGCCTGGACTCCTGACCCACAGAATAAATGCACAACAAACGCATTGTGTGAAGCAGCCGCGTTGTGGGGTAACTTGTTACATGGCAATAATGAATATACACACCCACTCATCCTTCCTGCCTCTTGCTGCAATAGAAGAGAAGCCTCCCCTCTACTCTAAAGCAGATTCCACCATCTATGCATGAGGTCTCTTCCCTTCTCATCCTCCCAGGTCTTATCCACAAACAGGTCCCTCCTCCAAGACCTTCAGCGCACTTGTCCACTCACAGCTCACCTGGTCTCTCTTCATCCCAAGGGATTAAAACCAGTGAAGAGAGAAGCCAAACTAATCTGGCTCACTGTTTTATCCTCAATTTCTACCATCATCCTTTGAACACAAAAGGCTCTTCATAATAATATGGTGAATGAATATATCATGAATGGATATTTAAAACATTTTTGGACAGTCTAATAAAATTCCATTGGTGTTGGTTAGCATTTGTATATCAACTGTTTTAAGCCCTACCTATGAAAATCTAGTTAAAAACCATACACATAACAGAGTAATTTGCTGAAATTGGTGTTTTTGTTGGATTTTTGTTGTTGTTATTTCCTACTAATGATGACTCAACCTCGTCTCAAATGAAAATATTTTCTTTCCTGCAACCAGGACCTCCGTTAGCCAATAAGACTCTTTTATGCAAAATTTTTAAGAGTACCCTTTCCTCTTGGCAACTTGCCCAGCTTGGCAAACCCTGTACAGGCTGAATTTCCAGCCCCATTCTCTCCCACGGCCAATGCGCTCATACAATGAACAACCTACATATCCTTACATTGCTACCCTGCTCAGTCCTTCTACCAGGGAAAGCCTCGGGCCAGGTATTTGCTGTGTTGAGTTCTGGGCTCCCTCACCTCCCTGAGGAAAGTCAAGAACCAACAAGAGTCGAATTAAACTAGATCATCCAAGGGGCATCTGGGTAGCTCAATCGGTTAAGCATCTGACTCTTGATTTTGGTTTAGGTGAAAATCCCAGGGTCGTGGGATCGAGCCCTGCATCGGACTCAGAGCTGAACAAGGAGCCTGCTTAAGATGTTTACGATTCTCTCTCCCCCCTCCCTCTGCCTCTCTCCGCATTCACATGCTCTCTCTCTAAAATAAAATAAATAAATAAACCAGATCATCCAAGAAATGGAGATGGATGATGATGCTTTGCATTGGAATGGGGGAATGGGTACATCTGGCCATGATTTCCCAACAATAATGGCAGGTCTGGGGGCCCATCTCCAGCAGCCACAGAGCCCCACACATGACTGTGCTGGCTGGTGAAGGAGCAACCGTAATGGTGACCACAAAGGGCAGGGAATGAGGCTCCTTCCCCTCTTGTGCCTGCAGGGCTACTGAGGAAACCTGCAAAAGGGGAGATGGCCTGGCAAGTAGATGGATTCTGGAAGTCTCACCAGTGCTGGAAAGTGAACGATGAAGGATGATGTGCCTCGGACCAGACTTCGATTAATTAGACTTCAATTAATTTAGTAAAATGAATAATTAGACCTCACCTGTGCAGTATATATATTATAACATTACATCTCTATCCAGATTTCCCTTACTGGACCTCACATGTACCCTTTGTTTCTAGCTGCACTCCCTAAACCATTGCTGAGGCTCTAATGATTCATATTTAAGCTACTTATATGGGTGCTTCATGGCTCTCCCTGCACCTCTCCCCCTCACTTCTTTTTCCCACTATTCCATGATAACCTACTTTTAAAATTTTAATTTAATTTAATTTAATTTAATTTAATTTAATTATTTTAGAGAAAGAGTGCAAGCAGACAGAGGGGCAGAGGGAGAGAGAGAATGAGTCTTAAGCAGGCTCCACAGCATAGAGTCTGATGCGGGGCTCGATTCCACGACTCTGGGATCATGACCTGAGCCAAAATCAAGAGTCTGATGTTCAACCAGCTGAGCCACCCAGGTGCACCCAAATTAACCTCTTTTCAGCATGACTTTCAGAATATCACTTTGTCACACAAACATTTTCCACTGCTCCCCACTACTTAGAAGTTGGATTTCAAAGTCTTGGCCTGGGGTTCAAGGCCCTGCACAATATGGTCTCAATATACCTGTCTGGCTTCACCCATAACCTGTGATTCCAGCCAAACTAAAAATTCTCATCTCAGTGCCTCTGCCCACCCCAATTTTTCTGGCTAGGGTTTTCCCTACACCTTCTTTTTTTTTCTTTTTCTTTTTTTTTTAAACCAAAATCTTACATAACCTTTAACACATTAACATCAAAATTCTCCTTTATCTGGAAGTATTTCCTAACTCTTTAACACCTAGAGTCCTTTTCTTGTCTTTTATATTGTTTGTGGTCACAATTTAATTTCCCTGTGTTATATAACATTTGATTTTAAATATTGACTTGACTGTGAGTTCCTAGGGGGCAGGAACCAGAGCAAGCTGTGTACCTTCGCATGTTTCCACGTTGCCCAGCCCAGGATTCTGAGCAAAAACGAACAAAATGATTGATTGGTTGATGCTTCCTTTTACCTGAAGATCCACCATTAACAACATTTTTGCTGGACTTAAAATACAACTTTTAAAATTAAAAAATTTTTTTTTTACATTCCATTCAAGTTCTCAAAAAAAGTTCACCTAACTATAAAGTTTAATCACAAACCCGAAATATCCATGTTAGCAAAATTAAAAGACATAAATATATAATCTGATATAGAAGTTTTCTGTTTGGGGGGGGTACAGTTTTAAGCCAAATATACCTACGATATAAGCTATGTCATAGACAATCTGGTCCCTCTTCAAAGAATAGTATTAGGTTATTAACTTTAAAAGAACAAATCTTACCTCTTTAAACTTACGTTTTAAGACTGAAAATATTTAATTCTAATATTTAATTAGAAATAAACCTTCAGTTGGGAATGCAAGCTGGTGCAGCCACTCTGGAAAACAGTATGGAGGTTCCTCAAAAAACTAAAAAGAGAACTACCCTACGACCCAGCAATTGCACTACTAGGCATTTATCCATGGGATACAGGTATGCTGTTTCGAAGAGACACATGTACCCCAATATTTATAGCAGCACTATCAACAATAGCCAAAGTATGGAAAGAGCCCAAATGTCCATTGATGGATGAATGGATAAAGAAGATGTGGTATATACAGACATAGAATGGAGTATTAGTCGGCAATCAAAAAGAATGAAATCTCGCCACTTGCAACTAAGTGGATGGAACTGGAGGGTATTATGCTAAGCAAAATTAGTCAGATAAAGACAAATACATGACCTCACTCATATGAGGACTTTAAGACACAGAACAGATGAACACAAGGGAAGGGAAGCAAAAATAATATGAAAACAGGGAGGGGAACAAAACATAAGAGGCTCTTAAATATGGAGAACAAACTGAGGGTTACTGGAGGGGTTGTGGGAGGGGAGATGGGCTAAATGGGTAAGGGGCACGAAGGAATCTACTCCTGAAATCATTGTTGCACTATATGCTAACTAATTTGGATGTAAATTTAGAATAAATAAATAAATAAAATAAAATAAAAAAAAGAAAGAAATCTTCACTTGAAGCCGTTTAGGTAGTAATGAACTGTATTTCTAAAAATTAATGAATGTAAAGTCTGTTACAGGTTTTGTTTTCTTGTACTTTTAAGCCCGCCCAGTTCCTTCTTGAATGAATGAAATTCAACAAAATCATTCACAGGAATAGAAATGACCTGTGACTTGTAAAATATATAATCCAGAAAATACAGGACGAAAGAAACCTACCAAGGCCAGGTTGCGAGAGTGAAGTGTCACACAGCAGCCTGACTCACTAGTCATGCTCTGGGTGTTGTGGGGCTTAAAGGTGCCTAAGAGAATTGGTCTTAGACCTCAAATCCTCTCACATACACAATAATTTAAATTTGGCGATCCTCCAAATTACCGGCCAACATAAACAAAAAAGTATAGATGCAAAGATTATAACCTCTCCGTTAGCTCTGTTGGACATCAATTCAAAACAGATCAATTTAGCCAAGGGCATTGGCTTTCTCTGACATATCTCATTCCAAAAATGTGATTATGCCCTATTAGCTGAAAACAGCAATGCCTAAAAAGTGGCTAATTTTTTTTTTTTTTTAAACAATTGTTCACAGCCTGGACACAGACTGGTTTTCTTGGTTTTTTTTTTTTTTAAAGTAAAAACAAATGTCCACTTAGGAAGACTGAGTGTACTTAAGAATCAATTGTATTCTGAAAACAATTTACCCTAAGAGGGACTGGATTTTTATTTAACAAAACAGTCCGATAATGGTTTTAATAGATTGGAAGATAAATAAGCATTAAGTAGTTAGAAACAAAAAGTAATTCATCTAATATTGCTTCTCAGGGACTACAGTACTTTACGGGAGAAAAAAATTCAAACACCATGTTTATAGGTACATCTGTCTTTTCAATAGAAGCTATTAAGTGGCAATAGCAAGTCTCCTGTCTCACAGCACAGTTTGCTGATCAGTATAACCACTGCGCCATCTAGTGTCCAAACTGCAAACAGCAACTAAGGAGAGATTTTTCTGCAAGTCCATCTCTCTGAATGCCATTTTTTTCCTTTTACTGGTGTTTGGAAAGTAGTTTATTACAAAGAATATAGAGGACCAAAATTTAAAAAAACATAAAATAAAAACAAAGAATATAAAGGACAGACTGTTTATATGTAAATTATTCAGCACTATAACTTTTCCCACTGTGTTGAGGAAATTAAGATCTGGTGCCTATAAAATGTCACACAAACTATATAAAACAATTTTTTGAACACAGGTAAAGGCAGGAATAAATATTTTTTTTTTAATATTTTTAAAGTCTTTTTAAAGACCTTGTAAAAGAGAAAGTTAAGGGGCACCTGGGTGGCTCTGTCAGTTGAACATCTATCTGACTCTTGATTTTGGCTCAGGTCATGATCCCAGGGTTGTGGGATCCAGCCCTGTGTCAGGCTCCATGCTAAGCTTGGGAGTCTCTCTCCCTCTGCCCATCTCCCCTCCTCATGTGCACTCTCTCTCTCTCTCTTAAAAAATTAATTAATTGGGGCGCCTGGGTGGCTCAGTCGGTTAAGCGTCCGACTTCGGCTCAGGTCATGATCTCGCGGTCCATGAGTTCAAGCCCCGCGTCGGGCTCTGTGCTGACAGCTCAGAGCCTGGAGCCTGTTTCAGATTCTGTGTCTCCCTCTCTCTCTGACCCTCCCCCGTTCATGCTCTGTCTCTCTCTGTCTCAAAAATAAATAAACGTTAAAAAAAATTTTTTTTAATTAATTAATTAAAGGAGAAAGTTAAGATACTGCTTTGAACTGTGGCTAGGAATCGTGACATTCATAGACTATATAAACAGAATGGGGGAAATAATTGGCAGATATAAAGCCAAACAAAAAGTATGAAAATATGCACAAGAGAATAATTTAATTTATTGGTTGGAAATGCTCTTAGAGTTGTTGATGATTATTTGTTTATTTGCCTAATTATAGCTCTTAGTTATTTCCAAGTGGATATTTTGTTGTAATTAACTAGCCAAGTAAATATTGATAAATCTAATGTGACAGTCACATCTAGCTATTCTCCAAGATGAGAATAGAATCTGGTCAGATTCCACAGGCCCCCATTAAAAGCACTAATTTTTACATTTGGAAAAGTTATTTTTTTTAGCATCTTTCTATTAGTAAAAAATAAAAAATGGCAGAGGCCAGCTGTTAGATTTAGAACTGAAATACTATCAGAGAGAGA
This sequence comes from Neofelis nebulosa, assembly GCF_028018385.1. Lineage (NCBI taxonomy): Eukaryota > Metazoa > Chordata > Mammalia > Carnivora > Felidae > Neofelis > Neofelis nebulosa. The sequence continues at coordinate 133,148,290 of NC_080787.1, read as the reverse complement.
GAGTGTGCATCATTTGGGGGGTTCTTTTCAGTATTGCTATTGAAGAGGTCCTGGTTTGTTTGGAAAATATTTACGTCAAATTTCCAATGCAACCATTGGGGCTGCTGCTTTTTAAACATCATTAAAATATTTGGAAATTTTAAGCATGCCCTCAAGAATAATTTTATGATTATTTGTCAAAGGATTCAACCTAAAAAAAAATGCAGGTAATCATAAAAAGAAATTTCAAGTAAATGCAACCTCTCTCCAGAGATGAAAAAGAAAATGCAGCTGTAATTTTAAAAATTTAACTGAATTCTATAGGTGCTAGCATAGAGGTATAAAATCCACTCATGGAGTTAAAGAAGACACTGTACAAATGAACATTTAAGGTAATACAGAGGACAGACCCTAAGGTGACCCACATAATTTGCCACCCCCTGATGTCCATACCATTGTGCAGTCCCTACCACTGAGTGCAAACGGGACCTGTGGATGGTTTTTAGCCAGTAGAAAATGGCAAAGTGGATTTGCCACACTACATAAGACTCCGTTTTAGCAGACTGGAGCAAGAAAGTCTCCTTCCTGGCACCTCCACTGCCGCCTGATGAGACCATGAGCAGCGAACCTGGTTGAGTTGTGCCCAGGCTTCTGACTCATGGAAAATGTGACTTGTTTTACCTGCTAAGTTCATGGTAATCTGTTATGCAGCAACGGAAAATGAATATAATGAATATAAGCAGTATGTTAAATAAAATTCACAATTCCACAGTTATTGAAAACCAGACCCAGGTCTGAGCCTGACATAGAGTATGTCCTCAGCATAGCTGAATGGATATACTATATCCTATACAAAGATCAGAAAGGCAAGTAGGAGTTTAATGCACAGTTCCAAGGACATCATAATCTATTTGAGGAAAAATGGACATATAATTAACTCTAATGAGTCACTAAAATGACATGATTCGATGCACGGAAAAGAGTCTGCATTAATAGAAATCTGTCAAGCCACAGGGGCAGCTGGGTGGCTCAGTTGGTTAAGCGCCGACTTTGGCTCAGGTCATGATCTCATAGCTTGTGAGTTCGAGCCCTGCATCAGGCTCTGTGCTGACAGCTCAGATCCTGGAGCCCGCGTGGGTTTCTGTGTCTCCCTCTCTCTCTGCCCCTTCCCCACCCATCCTCTGTCTCTCTCTCTCTCTCTCAGAAATAAAAATAAACACTAAAAAAAATTTTTAACAAATAAATCTATCAAGCTATAGAAAACTCAAATCAACACTACTTAGCAAAAACAAACAAACAAAAAAATGGACGGAGGAGGACTTCATCGATTCACAAAACTGAAGTCTGGAAGTAGGGCCAGCCTCATGCTTAGCTGCATCCATCCTCAAGGCTCCAAAATTCTCTAGGCTCTTTCCTCCGAAGCATGTCATTTTTAAACTTGGACAAACTGGCCCTATGCTTACAAATATGAACACAGGATTATAGTATACCATCCAAGGGCTTCTATGGAATAGAGAAGAAACTTCTCTCCCATAAGCCCCAGTGAAAGTCTACATTTCTTACTGACCTGAATTGGATCATGCACACACCCTTCAACTGAGCTCCTCAGCCAAAATGACCATCCAAAGCAGTTGGCGCCCAGAACTAGAGCAAACAATGGGTCATTCCCTCTAAGCCACACAGTTGATGATGCCTCGTAGAGATGGTTTCCCCACAGGAAAATCTCAGGGTCATTAGTGGGAGTCAAAGCAAATTGATGTTAAGGTGGTCACCAATAAATGCTGGCCATAGAGTCATACTAATTCTGAGTGGGAAGATCAGTGATGTAAAATATAATGAAATATAATGTATAAAGAAATTATGTATACACCCAAGTGAAGGATATATGAGAACACCTTGTACTAACTTCACAACAGTTCTGTAAGGGTGAAATTATTTCAGATTAGAAAGTTAAAAACATTTCATTTATTCTGGCTTAGATATGATGGAGGCCAAACTTCCATACTTGATAAATTAAAGCAATTAGGTTTTTGAAATAGGATAATACAAAAAATATTTGTAGTAGTAAAATTTGTGAATTTCAAAGGAAAATAAACTATTGTTTGTTAGTTTTTGAGCCTCAACACACACACACACACACACACACACACACACACACACACAAATTCTCTCTCTCTCTCTCTCTCTCTCCCTCTCTTTCTAGTTAGAAAAATATATACATACTTGGGATGCATTTGATGGAAGCATTTAGACCCTCTAGTTTCAGCCAAGAAAGTATCTAGTCCACTTCAGTGTTGAGCTGGATATATTGACTGAATTGACTAGAAAGTTGGCACAAGGTTCAGGGAAAGAAATACTATACCAGGAGTTCAGCAAAAAGCTGAGGTGTCAGGATAAGATATGAGAGGAGTAAGGAATTTAGGCTAGTGAGGAGCTAAATAGCAGAAGAGCAGTATCAGAGAAAATCTATGAGGGAGAAAAGAATTTTTTAGCATTAAGCAAGGAAAAGACTAAAAGGTATTGACTCTGCAGTTAGGTCCAAAAAGAAACAGAGAACCAAGAAAGAGCATAGAAGATCTTTTGGTGAAGACCCACCCTAATTGTGACATGTTGATGGACCAATGTTTTATAATCAATCAAGTACAAAGAAATCATCTATCTCTTAAATATCTCCCTCAAGATAAATATTAATTTTCAAAGAACATGAAGAGAATATTATGAACAGAACATTAAAACGATACTGAAATGAACACTCCTAGGAGAAATGGCTGATTCCAGAACAGGGACAGGAAACACAAGATGGGCCTGGAACATTGTTCAGGGCCAGAAAATAAGGAAACGATTTAAAAAAAGGATGGGATGGGGCACCTGGGTGGCTCAGCCAGTTAAGGATCCCACTCTTGACATCCACTCAGGTCATGATCTCAGGATCATGAGATGGAGCCCCGCTTCTGACCCAGCTTGTATCCAAGCTGAGCATGGAGCCTGCTTGGGATTCTCTCTCTCTCTCCCTCTGCCCCTCCCCACATGTACACAGTCTCTCTCTCTCTCTCTCTCAAAATAAATAAATAAATAAACTTTAAAAAAAAACAATGGGGCAAGTCAAAAGGATACAGGAACCAATGTGAATGAGCTCTCAATAGCCAAATAGACAACAATCTGGGCAACAAAGTAAGTAAAGATAGTAATGGAATAAATGTCCATGGTCCACATAGAATTAATGTCCATGGTCCATAGTGATGCAAATAAATAGTTCAATGAATAATAAATAACTCAGAAGAAACAGCTCTTCCTCACAGTGGAATTCCAATGAACAAACGTAGAAGGAATGCTAGAAATAGAAAATCACCATGAAGCAAGCACCACAATAATTGTTGCAGGCAAAAATTATGGAAGATCATTCGTGCAATAACTGGCTAAATTTGAACAAGATCTGTAGATTAGTTAGTAGTATTTTATCAGTGTCATTTCCTAGTTCCATTAGTTGTACTACGGTTTTGTAAGAGGTTATCATTTAGGGAGGCCAGGTGAGGGGTATATGGACTCTATGTACAAGTTTTGCAATTTTTGCAACAGTTTAATACGGCTAACATTGTTTTAATTAATTTAATTTAACTTCCTCATTTTTTTCAAATTTTATGAAAATAATATGAACATAGTTTGCCTCTTCAGGTCTCAGGATCACTAGGATAAATAGCAATCACCATTTTCAGAGCTATTCATCACTTAGGTTAAGAAAATCAGGGCCATCTTCCTCAACCTGCATTTCAGAGTAAGAGGTGGAGTATGAGGGAGGACTTTGTGGTAGAGAAGACTCAGAAAGGCACCAGCATAGCAATAAAGCTGACTGTCAGCTGCTGGAAGTAGTTGCAATGACACCCATTCAGCACAGACGTCCCCCTACCAGAACAACTGGATGGATGTACCAACATCTCCACTGATTGAAAACGTACCTCTCTCTCACCTCCATTTGGTGGACTTTTTTTCACTGTAGTTGTCTCTAAAGCTGCTGCTAAAGGGGTTAATCCCCATAACAATGCGTGGGTCTTTGGGAGGAAGAGCAAAGGGGGGAGAAGGAGAGACAAGTGGGGAGAGCGAGATGCCAGTCACCTCCTCAGAAACAGCTCTGGTAGCTACACTGAAAAAGCACAGAAATGCCAATCAGTAGAAAGCTATTGATAGAACATTTTGGTTCCATTTGAAATGCACTATGGGAAGCTACCACACAAGAACAGTGTTCACTGTCCATGTCGCTGATACACATGTGACTTCTCATCTCACAGTTTAATGTGCGGCATAGTGAGAGAAGGCAAAGTACCACACTACACAGTATGACCATGAATACAAAGCCATTTGTGGATAGGACCCAGGGGACGGCAAAAAGGAAGAACCAATGGGGCTCCACTTGTGAATTTAGACAAATGGCAATATCCTTCTGACAATAAGCTCGACAAATCTCCATTTTAAAAATGTCAACTACGCCCACGAGATTTTATTTTTTATCTCTATGTTTTTAAGCCTTTATTTTTAAGTAATCTCTACACCCAACGGGGGGTGCAAACCCACAACCCCAAGATCAAGAGTCACATGCTCTACTGACCAGCCAGCCAGGCGCCCCTGCCCACAACATTTTAAATTCTTAAATGTCATGATACCACAAATGCTAATCTTTGGTCAAATCTGATGTGAGCCTAATACACTTAATGCAAACCTCTTAAAGAACAGAGAAGAATGAGAAAAACATTCCAACTGACCTCAAAGGGTTGGGTCGGGGCTTTTATTATTTAAGATCCTGGATAAAAAAAACTCCTTCAAGATCATTTCCTAAATTTAATGCTAAGCACTGGGAGTAAAAAATAAAAGTCTCCCTGTCTGGTGGAGATCTTCTTTAATAGACATTCCATCAAATAATTTACCACATCGGTGTCCCCCAACCCTTCAGCCATTTGAATAACGCCTCTTTTGATTTTTGCCCTATCTGCCTGCCAACTATACTTTTACCTGTTTCCTATTTCTCTTTAACTCACTTCATTTTCACCAAAGCTACCTTAGAGGAAATATTTCTGTAGCCACTATGAATGGAAAATGAGAATTGGGGCGCCTGGGTGGCGCAGTCGGTTAAGCGTCCGACCTCAGCCAGGTCACGATCTCGCGGTCCGTGAGTTCGAGCCCCGCGTCACGCTCTGGGCTGATGGCTCGGAGCCTGGAGCCTGTTTCCGATTCTGTGTCTCCCTCTCTCTCTGCCCCTCCCCCGTTCATGCTCTGTCTCTCTCTGTCCAAAAATAAATAAAAAAAAAACGTTGAAAAAAAAAAATTAAAAAAAAAAAAAAAGAAAATGAGAATCACTTGCCACATATAGAGACAAATTATAAATGTAAATAAATATCTAAAATACAAACAAGTCTATCTATGTCCCACATAAAATTATCTCACATACCACTAGTAGTATGCACACTGCAGTTTGGAAAACACTTGAATATAGTCTAACACAAATGGAGATACATCAAATTTTTAAAATATAATTTATTGTCAAATTGGCTAACATACAGTGTGTACAGAGTACTCTTGATTTTGAGGGTGGATCCCCATGATTCATTGCTCACATACAATACCCAGTGCTCATCCCAACAAGTGCCTTTCTCAACGCCCATCATCCATTTTTCCCTCTCCTCCACTCCCCCATCAATCCTCAGTTTGGTCTCTGTATTTAAGAGTCTCCTATGGTTTGTCTCCCTCCTTCTCTGTTTGTAACTACTTTTTTCCCCTTTCCTTCCCCCACGGTCTTCTGTTAAGTTCCACATTTCTGTCTTTCTCTGACAACTTAGTTCACTTAGCATACTTTCCAGTTCCATCCACGTTGCTGCAAATGGCAGGATTTCATTCTTTCTCATTGTGAAGTAGTATTCCATTGTATATATAAACCAAATCTTCTTTATTCATTCATCAGTGGATGGACGTTTAGACTCTTTCCATAATTTGGCATTGTTGAAGGTGCTGCTACAAACATTGGAGTACATGTGCCCCTTTGAATCAGCACTCCTGTGTCCTTAGGATAAATTCCTAGTAGTGCTATTGCTGGGTCGTAGAGTAGTTCTATTTTTAATTTTTTGAAGAACCTCCACACTGTTTTCCAGAGTGGCAGCACCAGTTTTCATTTCCACCAACAGTGCAAGAGAGTTCCCGTTTATCTACAACCACACCAGCATCTGTTGTTTCCTGACTTGTTCATTTTAGCCACTCTGACCCATGTGAGGTGATATCTCAGTGTGGTTTTGATTTGTATTTCCCTGATGAGGAGTGACGTTGAGCCTCTTTTCATGTGTCTGTTGGCCATCTGGATGTCTTCTCTGGAAAAGTGTCTATTCATGTCTTCTGCCCATTTCTTCACTGGATTATTTGTTTTTCAGGTGTTGAGTTTGGTAAGTTCTTTATAGGTTTTGGGTACTAACCCTTTATCATTTGCAAATATCTTTTCCCATTCCATCGATTGCCTTTTAGTTTTGTTCATTGTTTCCTTTTGCAGTGCAGAAGCTTTTTATCTTGATGAGGTCCCAATGGTTCATTTTTGCTTTTAATTCCCTTGCCTTTGGAGACATGTTGAGCAAGAAATTGCTGAGGCAGAGGTCAAAGAGGTTGTTGCCTGCTTTCTCCTCTAGGGTTTTGATGGTTTTCTGTCTCACACTTAGGTTTTTCATCCATTTTAAGTTTATTTTTTGTATAAGAAAGTCGCCTAGTCTAGTTTCATTCTTCTGCATGTTGCTGTCCAGTTCCCCCAGCACCATGTGCTAAAGAGACTGTCTTTTTTCCATTGAACACTCTTTCTTGCTTTGTCAAAGATTAGTTGGCCATACATTTGTGGGTCCAATCTGGGTTCTCTATTCTATTTCATTGGTCTATGTGTCTGTTTTGGTGCCAATACCATACTGTCTTGATGATTATAGCTTTGTAGTAGAGGCTAAAGTCTGGGATTGTGATGCCCCCCACTTTGGTTTTCTTCCTCAATATTACTTTGGCTATTTGGGGTCTTCTGTGGTTCTATAAAAATTTAAGGATTATTTGTTCTAGCTTCGAGAAGAATACTGGTGCAATTTTGATTGGGATTGCATTGAATGTGTAGATCTCTTTGGGTAGTAATGACATTTTAACAATATTTATTCTTCCAATCCATGAGAATGGAATGTTTTTCCATTTCTTTGTGTCTTCTTCAATTTCCTTCATAATAACTTTTCTATAGTTTTCAGCATACAGATCTTTCACATCTTTGGTTAGATTTATTCCTAGGTATTTTATGGTTCTTGGTGCAACTGTAAATGGGATATATTTCTTGACTTCTCTTTCTGTTGCTTCATTACTGGTGTATAGAAATGGAACTGATTTCTGTACATTGATTTTGTATCCTGTGACTTTGCTGAATTCATGTATCAGTTCTAGGAGTCTTTCGGTGGAGTCTTTCGAGTTTTCCATGTAGAGTATCATGTCATCTGTGAAAAGTGAAAGTTTGATTTCTTTGCCAATTTTGATGCCTCTTATTTCATTTTGTTGTCTGATTGCTGATGCCAGAACTTCCAACCCGATGTTAAACAACAGTAGTGAGAGTGGACATCCCTGACATGTTCCTGATCTCAGGGGGAAAGCTCTCAGTTTTTCCTCATTGAGGATGATATTAGCTGTGGGCTTTTCATGTTTTTATGATGTTTAGGTATCTTCCTTCTATCCTGACTTTCTTGAGGGTTATTATTAAGAAAGGATGCTGCATTTTGCCAAATGTTTTTTCTGCATCTATTGACAGGATATGATTCTTATACTTTCTTTTATTAATGTGATGTATCACATTGATTGATTTGTGAATATTGAACCAGCCCTGCAGCCCAGGAATGAATCCCACTTGATCATGGTGAATAATTCTTTTTATACGGTGTTGAATTCTATTTGCTAGTATCTTGTTGAGAATTTTCACATCCATGTTCATCAGGGATATTGGCCTGTAATTCTCCTTTTTTGTGGGGTCTCTGTCTGGTTTGGGAATCAAGTTAATGCTGGCTTCATAGAATGAGTCCAGAAGTTTTCCTTCTGTTTCTAATTTTTGGAACAGCTTGAGAAGGATAGGTATTAACTCTACCTTAAATGTCTGGTAGAATTCCCCTGGGAAGCTATATGGCCCAGGACTCTTATTTGTTAGATTTTTGATAACTGATTCAATTTCTTCATTATTTATGGGTCTGTTCAAATTTTCTATTTCTTCCTGTTTGAGTTTTGGTAGTGTGTGAGTGTCTAGGAATTTGTCCGTTTCTTCCAGGTTGTCCAGTTCGTTGGCATATAATTTTTCATAGTATTCTCTGATACTTATTTGTATTTCTGAGGGGTTGGTTGTAGTAAGTCCAATTTCATTTGTGATTTTATCTATTTGGGTCCTTTCTCTTTTCTTTTTGAGAAGTCTGGCTAGGGTTTATCAATTTTGTTTATTTTTTTCAGAAAACCAGCTCTTAGTTTCATTTTACTGTTCTACTGTTCTACTGTTTTTTTGGATTCTATATTGTTTATTTCTGCTCTGATATTAATTATTTCTCTTCTTCTGCTGGCCTCGGGGTTTCTTTGCTCTTCTGCTTCTAGTTCCTTTACGTGTGCTGTTAGATTTTGTATTGGGGATTTTTCTTGTTTCTTGAGCTAGGCCTGGAATGCAATGTATTTTCCTCTTAGTACTGCCTTTGCTGCATCCCAAAGGGTTTGGACTGTTGTGTTTTCATTTTCATTTGCTTCCATATATTTTTTAACTTCTTCTTTAGTTGCCTGGTTGACCCATTCATTCTTTAGGATGTTCTTTGACCTCCATGCATTTGGAGGTTTTGCAAACTTTCCTGTGGTTGATTCCAAATTTCATAGCATTGTGATCTGAAAATGTGCATGGTATGATCTCAGTTCTTTTATATTTATTGAGGGCTGTTTTGTGACTCAGTATGTGATCTGTCTTAGAGAATGTTCCTTGTGCACTTGAGAAGAATGTGTATTCTGCTGCTTTTGGATGAAAAGTTCTGAATATATCTGTTAAGTTCATCTGATCCAGTGTATCATTCAGGGCCATTGTTTCTTTATTGATTTTCTGCCTAGATGATCTGCCCATTGCTGTAAGTAGAGTATTAAAGTCACCTGCAATTACCGCATTCTTATCAATAAGATTGTTATGTTTGTGATTAATTGTGTTATATATTTGGGTGCAAAAACATTTATAATTGTTACCTCTTCTTGATGGATAGACCCCATAATTATGATATAATGCCCTTCTTCATCTCTTGTTACAGCCTTTAGTTTAAAATCTAGTTTAGACACATCAAATTTTTAAGAATTTACTATCCCCATACAGGAAAGACTTAACAATTAAAGAAAAGGTTGAGGCCATTTTAGAGATGGAATGTGCTGTAGTCAGGAGAGACTAGAGTATGCCACAATAGCAAAAAATTCCCAGACCTCATTGGTGTGACACCACCAAAATATATTTCTCAATCACACAAAGTCCACGGTGGGGCCAGGTGAATACCCAACAAAATTGTCCTCATGTGGTAACTCAAGGTTGAGGCCAACGGAGACTTAATCATCATGTGGCTACAATATCCTGAACATGGGGCCTCCCAGCTGATGAGGTGAGGAAAAAAAGCCTGAAAAGTTACATACAAGCTTCTCACTGCATCAGCCCTTAAGTGACACACATCTTTCCCCCACAGCCCACTGGCTGGAATTAATCGCACAGCCTTGGCCAACTGCAAGGGAGGCACAAAAGTGCCATTGTTCTCATGGACACAAGTGAGCCCTAGAAGTCCACACCAAATATGGGTTGGGAAGATTAAGAGACTAGCTCAGAAGAAACAATCTCTAGGGAGAAATGTATCTGTGAATAAAAATAGAGGAAAAATAGAGGAAAGAGGTTAACAAAACTGAATGGATCAGAGGTGTTTTTAGGCCACATCTACAGCTCTGATTAATGAAATCCAAAATCTACGTATTGATCCGTTATACTGTAGAAATGCTGTAATCACCAATCAACGATAAGAGAAATGTAAATAATTACTTTATTGCATACGTAGTTGTCTTCTGTTTATACCTTAATTCAGGTCACCATGTATTTCCTGGTTTCCTACAATGTGCAAGAAACACACTAGGCTCTAAACACATCCAATCTAAAATATAAAAATAAAATGACATGCAAAGAAGGAGATTTCACAAGTCTTCATGAAGACATCAGAAACATTCTAGGTCCTCGGTTCCATTTATAAAGAAATCAGAGAAACAATTCTTCCAGTATTTACTGCATTCTGGATTTAACCCGTCAGGTATGCTTTAGCAAGTCCCCACTGCTTATATATGGGGAGGGAGGCGACGTGGAAAAGAGCACTTCTTCCAGAAAGTGAAGCTCAGGAGCCATGTGCTGAGCCCCTACTCTGAGCTAATGACTGGGTCACGGTCTGAACAAGCAATCCTGTCTCCCTAACCTTTAGTCTCTGCTTTCAAGGTCCAGCCTGTGGTCATCAGGGAGAATAACGGTTTCTACAACCTCACTCACTGCGTTTAAACCTCGATATGAACACATCGTTTCTGACCATTTATTTAGAGTTTACAGAGGCCCTGTAAGTTCATTATTTCATTTCATCTCTGTAACAATCCTGTGAAATAAATATTTAATTCATAGAGGAGAAAACTTAGAGAAGTTAGGGAATAGACCTTTGGTCATATTTCTAGTTTAATGGCAAAGCCAGGCCTGAGACACAGTTCCCCTGACTCAAGTGTTCCTTTTTACCACCCAGTAGACTCATCTTCCTCCCCAGAAAAAATTCTTGGATATAATGGATGTTTAAGAAATTGAGATAGAGGCACCTGGGTGGCTCAGTCAGTTAAGCGTCCGACTCTTGATTTTGGCTCAGGTCATGATCTCACAGTTTATGGGTTCGAGCCCCCCATAATGCTCTGCACTGACGGTGTGGAGCCTGCTTGGGATTGTCTGTCTCTTTTTCTCTGCCTCCCCCTCTCAAATTAAATAAATAAACATTAAAAAAAGAAATTGAGGTAAAGGAAAATATGTAATAACAGAAAAGGGGCATTTATGATATCGTAGTGAATGAAAAAAGAGTAAAATTTTATATGTGATCACAATTATATGAAAAGATGCCCAGCAGACTATAGCAAAATTCTCCAGATGGTATTGAGAGGGCACTGGGGACAGTGGACAACTTTCTAAAGGTAAGGTTTGACACTTAGTGCTTTTTTGTTCATGTTTTGAGCCCCCTTCCTTCTCTCCACTCCTTTCGACCCAGAGCCCACCTTAAATCTCAACTCAAATTAATTTGCAAAAGCCAGATTCATGTAAACCACACCTGCTGCTTTCAAAATGACTCTGGAATGCCTTCTGCACGAAAGCCACTTGGGTGCATAGAGGCAGTGAAGGAAATAAGTGAAAGTGTTACAGTGATGAGACAAAGGCACTTGATTTGGTAGAGACACAATAATGAGGACAATGCACAGACTAGGAGGAACATAGAGAGGAGTGTTTATTTGCTAATAGCTTTAGACAAATAATCCACAGATAGATTTCAAAAGGAAATTCTAAACCAAATGGATTGATCAACCTTATTTAGATTCTGACTCAAGCCATCATTTAGGAGACAATTGGGGAAATTTGAACACTGACTGAATGGTTAGTGATATTAATGTTAATTTTTTTTTAGTGCAATAATGGTATTGTAGTTTTGTTTTTTTAAAAGACTTGTTTCTTAGTGTTACATACTGAAATATTTACAGGAAAACTTATGTGATCTCTGGAATTTAAAATATTGGGGGAGGCGAAAGAAATAGGCACACAAAAAAATTGGACTAAGGATTAGTAGCTGTTGAAGCGCAGGTGATGGATGGGTACGTGAGGGATCATTAGACAAGTCTATCTACTTCTGGTTATGTTTAAATTTTTCTAAAAAATATACTTATAACAATTCTTTTTTTTTTATTTTAGAGAGAGAACTCACGCAGGGGAAAGGGGCAGAGGTGGGGGGAGGGAGAGAGAGAGAGAGACAGAGAGAGAGAATGCCAAGCAGTCTCCATGCTCAGTGTGGAGCCCGATGTAAGGCTTGATCCCACGACCCAGGGATCATGACCTGAGCAGAAATCAAGAGTCAGACACTCAATGGACTGAACCACGCTGGCACCCTAAAAAAAAAAAAAAGCTTATAAATAGAAGTCTGCAGTATCTTTAGTGTAGCCATTCCATTCTTCTTTCTAGAAATAACTCCCTCCGCATTTACTAAGGAGACTGCCCCTCTTCCCATTCCATTTGGTTCTCTTGGGACCAACAGTTCCCGTGCACATACCATCCTTGTGACTTAATCAGGCTTTAGCAGAGCTCTTGGGATTTTATGTGTGGCCCCCACAAGAGAGAAGTTCTGACTTTTCTCCAGGTTTCTCACCAAGATGACTTAAGCATGGAGTTATTGGCAACCATGCATGATCCCACGGGAGGAGAAAATGAACCCATCCCAGAAAGTGGGGATGGGGCAGGGTGGGAGAGAGGACTAGGGGGAAAGAAAGAGAAAGGGAATAAAAGGATAGGATGACAAGTTTTCAACCCCTGGATCCAGTGTCCACTTCCGCCTTAAGTTACATCCCAAGCAGGGAGCCACGACAAGAGCTTTAAATGCCAGAGACTTACTTCAGTCTAGAGCTCTTACCAGAACTCCAGACTCAAATAACTTCACAGATGTGATTGACCGAAGGATCCAGAGATGGGAAGATTACCCTGGAGAGCCAGGTAGGCCCAGTATAATCAGAGTAAGGAACGTAAGGAGGAAGCAGAGGTTGGAGTGGTGCACTTTGAAGATGGGGGAGGGGCAGAGTCAAGAACTCAGGTGGCCTCTGAAAGCTGGAAAAGGCAATGAAACAGATTCCCCTAGACCCTCCAGAAGGAACACAGCCTTGCCAACACGTTGATTTTAGGACTTCTGACCTCCTCCAAAATCGTAAGATAATAAATCTGTGTCATTTTAGGTGACTAAATTGGTAGTCACTTGTCCCAGCAGGTATAGGAAATGGATACATCCATGGTCTACTCAACATCCGCCCCATGGACATCTCACACTTGTGTCCAGAGCGAACTCCCAATCTTCACCCCAAACTCGACACATGCACAGCCCTCTCCCTTCCAACCTATGGGAAACTCCATCCTGCCATCGCTTCAGGCAAATGCCTCGGAACCGTCCTGGACTCCTCTCATGCCAGGTCACCTCCTTCGAAATTCACGCCAATGTCACCTTCAAAATGCATCCAGATCAGGACTCCTACTCAGCACACTTACTGTACTGTCACCAGCCCGTTCCAAGCTACCACCCTGTCTCCCCTGGAGCGTAGGAGCAACCTGCACACAAGTCCTACTTCACCCTGTGCCTCTCCAGTCTTCCATCAACACAGCAGCAGAGAGGATCCTTTTTAAACTCTTAATCAAGTCAGCTCACTCTGCTGCCCAGAACCCTGCCCGGACTCCCCTTTCCACCTAAAGTGAAAGCCCATGAGCCCTCCTCTCCTGTCATTCTCTCTGGCTCCCACCCCTCACCCCCACCTCCACTCACTCTGCAACCACCACAGTAGACTTGAAGCAGCACGGCTTGCTCCAGCTGTGAGGCCTTCAAACCACCCTTGCCTGGAATGCTGGTCTCCCAATTATCTGCTAAGTCCCTGCCCAAGCCTTTGTCCATGCATCACTGTGGCCATAAAGCTTACCCTGACCCCTCTAACATAGCTACCCGCCCCACGCACACTTCCATCAGCACTCCTAAGTTTCCTTTTCCTGCTCTACTTTTTCTTTTGCTGTAACACTTAACCACTTTCTGACATATATAATGTACATATGCATGATGTTTATTCCCTATTTTCTGTTTTTCCCTGCTAGAACACAAGCTACATGAGGGCAGAGAATTTGGTCTTGATTTGGTTCACTGATATATTCCAAGTACCTAGAATAATGCCTGGCATACAGTAGTTGCTTATTAAATATGAGTAGAATGAAAGAATGAATGCATGAGGCTAATTTTAGCCCCGGTCCAGCCACCTGCCACCAGAAAACTCTTCATACGCAGGTATCGACCTGAGTTGTCATTCTCACTAGACGACTCTGCTAATGGTGATTGATGCTTTACATCACTCCCCTTTGGAGAAAAGGTGAGTGTTTCTGCTTGCGATCAGTATTCATGCATCTGGACAAATATACCAATCGATACATTTCCCATTATTCTTCCCACATATAAGGGCTTCCATTGTGCTGGGGTGGCATTTGTTATTTTTAGGGCTTATTACTGTCTGTGACTTTGCCATTTAGGTCCTGCCAAAACCTCTACTTCTGATCAGCAGCCCTTCTGAGAACTGCCGTCTGCGGCATTTATCAGGCACCTTGTCCCAGCATTCCGCCTCTGCACGACCCAACAACACACAGCCACGGGCCTCGTCACCAGCTCCAATGCGCTTCCGCGTGTTCCGCACAACTTACCTCTTATTCTCTAACTCTTTCACGGAGGGACATTTTAAACACAGGCTTCCCCCTCTAATGAGTTCCCATAAATGTGCGTGAGAGTTAGAAACACAAAATCCAAGCAACAGATTTATGTGATATAACAGAGGGTTCCAGTCCCAGGAGAATAAAAATATATAAAACCACCGATCATGTTATAACTGTTTATTTAATTTTCATTCTGGAGTTATTCTTTGGATCTATATAATGTTGAAACATAGATTAAAAACTAAAATTAGCGGGGCGCCTGGGTGGCGCAGTCGGTTAAGCGTCCGACTTCAGCCAGGTCACGATCTCGCGGTCCGTGAGTTCGAGCCCCGCGTCAGGCTCTGGGCTGATGGCTCGGAGCCTGGAGCCTGTTTCCGATTCTGTGTCTCTCTCTCTCTCTCTGCCCCTCCCCCGTTCATGCTCTGTCTCTCTGTCCCAAAAATAAATAAATAAAAAAAAAAGTTGAAAAAAAAAATTTTTTTTAAAAAAAAATAAAAACTAAAATTAGCCAAGGAAATTAATTTTCTAAGGCATTCAACACTCCAAGTTTGAGTTATCTCAGCTTCTTGTAATTAAACTTTATAGCTAGAAGTTTAAGTCAAGGTTGGGAAAAAGCACTTGCTGCCAATGATATATGTTGCAAAACAATAGGAGCATACGATGCTGACTTTGATAGAATCCTACTGACTTTCCTGAAAATAGTGTCAAGAGAAAGAACCCATAGGGTGCCTGGGTGGCTCGGTCGGTTAAGCATCCAACTTCGGCTCAGGTCGTAATCTCACGGTTCGTGAGTTTGAGCCCTGTGTGGGGCTCTGTGCTGACAGCTCGGAATCTGGAGCTTCAGATTCCGTGTCTCATTCTCTCTCTGCCCCTCCCCTGCTTGCACTCTGTCTCTCTCTGTCTCTCAAAAATGAATAAGCATCAAAAAAATAATAAAAAAAAAAGAGAAAGAACACAGTTTCTCATCTTTTGCTAAAATCTGTAGTAAGTCGTATCCCATTTAACTTGTCTACATTTGAATTTGCTCTGCATTTGTGTCATTGGGACCTTTTACTGTTAATTCTTTTTATTTATTTCTTCTCTACTCGCTGCCTTTGTTTTAATTGTGGTAAAATATACATAAGACTTACTATTTCAACCATTTTTATATGTGCAATTCAGTAGCATAAGTGCATACGCCACTATTTCCAGAGCTTTTCATCAACTCAAACAGAAACACTGTACTCGTTAAATAACTCATTTCCTCTCTTTCCTCCTAGCCTTTGGCAAACTCTAATCTACGTTCTGCTTATGAATTTGCCTATTATCTCATTTAAGTGGAATCATACAGTATTTGTCTTTTTGTATCTGGCTTATTTCACTTAGCATAATGTTTTCAAGGTTCAGCCATGTTGTAGAAAGTATCAGTATTTTATTCCTTTGAACAGATGAATAATACTCCATGGCATGCATATGTCATATTTTGCTTATCCAGCTACTCACTACCTTCTAGAAAAAAATGAGGTTGATCTTTTGGGGGGGTGGTGACCTGTTGTTAATGCTTTGGACATATTCCTTAATTTTGCTTTTATTTTTTTTAATTTTTTTTTTTTTTTTTTGAGAGAGAAAGAGAAAGAGCATGAGTGGGAGAAGGGCAGAGAGAAAGAGGGAGACACAGAATCCGAAGCAGGCTCCAGGCTTTGAGAGCTGTCAGCACAGATCCTAACCCGGAGGTCGAACTTGTACACCACAAGATCATGACCTGAGCTGACATCTGATGGTTAACAGACTGAGCCACCCAGGCACCCCAATTTGGCTTTTATCTTTCATTACCAGATATTGTGACATGAAGAAGGAATAGGCACTTTTTTTTTTCAACGTTTTTTTTTTTTTTAATTTATTTTTGGGACAGAGAGAGACAGAGCATGAACGGGGGAGGGGCAGAGAGAGAGGGAGACACAGAATCGGAAACAGGCTCCAGGCTCCGAGCCATCAGCCCAGAGCCTGATGCGGGGCTCGAACTCACGGACCGCAAGATCGTGACCTGGCTGAAGTCGGACGCTTAACCGACTGCGCCACCCAGGCGCCCCAGGAATAGGCACTTTTTAACACGAGATTTTTATCCTTGAAAACTCAGAGTCCCATTGGAGAGACAGTCAACTAAACAGATTATTCCAGAGGCACCGGGACAGACTGTGAGACCACAATGGACAGCAAGTAACTCCAGCCAGAGGAGCTAATTTAGTTTTCAGTGAGGCAGCAATGTCTGATCAGGGTTTTGAAGGATGGTTGGAAGCTCTACATCAGAGAAAGAAGAGACAGGAGGCCCTCAAAGCACAGGGAATCACATACGTCAAGACAAGGGGAGGGGCGCCTGGGTGGCTCAGTCGGTTGGGCGGCTGACTTTGGCTCAGGTCATGATCTTGCGGTTTGTGAGTTCGAGCCCCACGTCGGGCTCTGTGCTGACAGCTTGGAGCCTGGAGACTGGAGCCTGCTTCGGATTCTGTGTCTCCTTCTCTCTCTGCCCATCCCTTGCTTGTGCTCTGTCTCTCTCTGTCTCTCAAAAATAAATAAATAAATGTAAAAAAAAAAAAAAAAAAAGACAAGGGGAGTAAAGAGAGGGCACGTTTGGAGCATAGGGCATAACTGAGAGACCACGATCAGACAATATGCTCCAGAAGTTCAATTACAGTCTTAGATGGAGGTTAACATCCAAAACAACCTGAATTTCCTCAGACTTGATGAGGCAGTGGTTAAGGGTAAGATCCCACGAGTGGTAATAAGGCAGCTCTCTCTGCCTCACTGCCCCACTCCTGATGCAGGCCTCCTGGTCCCCAACAAAGCTGCCCCAGGACTCTGGGAGTCTCTGTTCCCAATCTTCCACTCCCCTCAGATATCCTGCCTTTGAGGTCACTTGATGAGGCCGTCTCGCCACTAAGGCTGTGCCGGGGTACCCACAGTCCTGACCACACCAGCACTCTGTATCTATCCTGCACTCTGGGCCCACCTTGGTGCTTATAAACCCAGCCCATTTTATTATTTTTTTTAATTTGTTTTAGAAAATTGGTCTTTTTTAAAGTTTATTTATTTTGGGAGAGAGAGAGAGCATGAGCAGAGAGGCAGAGAGAGAGGGAGGGAATCCCAAGCAGGCTCCATACTGTCAGCGCAGAGCCCAGTGTGGGGGCTTGATCCCACGAACCTGTGACATGATGACCTGAGCCGAAATCAAGAGTCGGATGTTTAACTGACTGAGCCACCCAAGCGCCTCAAATTCAGCCCATTTTATTTTAAAAAAAATTTTTTAACGTTTATTTATTGTTTTGAGACAGAAAGAGACAGAGCATGAACGGGGGAGGGTCAGAGAGAGGGAGACACAGAATCTGAAACAGGCTCCAGGCTCTGAGCTGTCAGCACAGAGCCCGATGCAAGGCTCGAGCTCACGGACCGCGAGTTCATGACCTGAGCCGAAGTTGGCCGCTTAACCTACTGAGCCACCCAGGCGCCCCTCAAATTCAGCCCATTTTAGCCTTACAGATCCTTTCTCCAAAGGGCTGAGACCTAAACCATGGGGACTGATGGGTGCCAACCACAAAATTTCTTCCTGAAAGTTCTTCTCCAACAATCTCTCCCATTCAGTTATTCCTTCAACAAATATTATTTAAACACTCATTTTTTTTTTAATTTTTTTTAACATTTATTTATTTTTGAGACAGAGAGAGACAGAGCATGAACAGGGGAGGGGCAGAGAGAGAGGGAGACACAGAATCTGAAACATGCCCCAGGCTCTGAGCGGTCAGCACAGGGCCTGATGTGGGGCTCGAACTCACGGACCGTGAGATCATGACCTGAGCCGAAGTCGGACACTTAACCGACCGAGCCACCCAGGCGCCCCAAAACACTTACTCATTTTTGAGAGACAGAGAGACATGGCACACGGGGAGGGGCAGAGAGAGAGGGAGCTACAGAATGTAACCCAGGCACCCCTCCTTCAACAAATATTAATTGAGTAACTATCTAATATTCTAGTAAAAGACAGAGTTAAAAGGAAGATGACAGGTGCCTGATCTCATGAAGCATATTTTATTTTCTGGCCTGTGTCTGTGTGGAGGGGAATGTAAACACAACACAGCAAGCTAGTTTTAGTGGGTGAAAAATTGAATTCTGAAGGGGAGGGAACACAACACAGGAGCATGAGGAGTATGAGTGATGTGGACTGAATGACTGGCCAGGGAAGATAGTTTGGAACTGGCCTCAGGTGCTCAGCTGAGGTGTGACTGAGCACTCTGAAAACAGCAACTCTGTGTCCTTCCATCCACCCCACCGAATTCTCACCACGTGACCTTGTTTTGTGTGCATAAATTTGTCTTTTGACCAGAAGCTCCACAAAAACCATGAGAGGATTGTCAGCAACTCTTGATTTGGATGTCACTTTCTCAGAATAACAGAATTAATCTCAGAACAGTTATGAAACTCTTTTTAAATAGTAACTAGTATTTAAAAAATTTTTTTTAATGTTTATTTATTTTTGAGAGAGAGAGAGAGAGAGTGAGTGTGTGTGTGTGTGTGTGTGTGTGTAAACAGGGAAGGGGCAGAGAGAGGGAGACACAGAATCTGAATCAGGCTCCAGGCTCTGAGCTGTCAGCACAGAGCCTGATGCAGGGCTCAAACTCATGAACCACAAGATCGTGACCTGAGCCGAAGTCAGTCACTCAACCGACAGCCACCCGGGTGCCCCGTAACTAGTATTTTTTTAAACAACATGCTGCATATTAATAGTATTTCAGGTTCAGATTAAACTTAAAAAATTTCCACATTCATTTTTATCTCCATACATAACAAAAGCAGTAATACGTAAATCATAGAAGGAAAATCTTTCGGTTAGTCATTATTTTAAGGGCAACTCCTTCCCTCCTTCCTGGTGTATGTCTGATGTGAGGTCACCCAGTCTTTTTGGAAGAGGCCCCACTGTGAAGTAATCAGCTCGAAGAAGTACAGCCTTTGTAGAATCCCGGGTACCCGAGAACTAGCGGGTTGTAGTGTTGGAGGACCTGGGGGGCTTCAGACCCACCAGGCTCAGAGAATTTGTAGGACCGCTATGAACGCGTTGCTTGGACGGTACTGGAACAGGTCCCCCCAATTACTGACAAGACACAGCAGCCCTAAGGGGAACCAAAACTTCCCGAGAGAGGCAGAACGGCTCAGCCGCAGCACGCACATCATGCCAAGGTCAGAAGGAGGTCGGTCCTGCTGCACCTCCTCCAGTCCTTGCCTGTGCCTGAGGTGTGCTGGGCCTGGGCCACGCTAGCCACCCGCTAAGCTGAATTGGGTCCAAGACTGATTAACCCAGTCTGGCAGCCAGGATCAGGAGTCTGGCCAGATCGTCACTTAAAGTTCCCCAGGGTCCCGATTGGTCCTCAGCCTGGAACTCCTGTCAACTCTTGACATCACTCGCCTCCCACGTCTCACTTCTGATCTCTCTCTCTCTCACACACACACACGCACGCACGCACACACACACACACACACACACACACACACCCTGCACTTTATATTTCAACCATCTTCCCACGGTCCCTATACTCCCTCTCATTCGTGTACCCACACTGATCCCCTGGCCCGGAAAATCTCTTCTCCCTCACCTGCTGAATGCCCACTCAATCCTTCCTGACATGGCTCTGGTATCCGTTACCTCCTCTGGGTGACCTCTCTGGACACAGCTGCAGTGTAGGGCAGGTCTCCCTCCCCTGAGACTCCATATTACACTATGTGGAAAGGTAATGGAAATGAATCAGTCAGAGGTCCTAACTACGCGGACTAAAGATGTCCTATTCATTTTTCCCTATAGCCCCTTTCACATAGTAGAATCTCAGTCAGGGTTAATCAAACGAATAATTGAATAAACGGTAGAATCTAAGTAAGTCAGCTCAAGACAGTTGCCCAAATCTGAATTGGATTTCTGGTCATTTTTAATTGGCTACTAGTCACGTGGTTCATAGATGAATAAGCCCAATTTAAGACGTAGAATTGAACACTTGCTCCAGTGCCTAACGAATCAATCGATTGATTAGATCAACTGGAACTGCAGAGCTCTTTTTATAAAGATAGAAATCCTGCAACATACTTTTCCCCAGAATCTCTCTCCATGAGTACAGTCATTTAATCATGCGATTGAATTTAATTTTTTTAACCAAGAATTGTATTTTAATTTTTATTTTTTAAATGTCTATTTATTTATTTTGAGAGAGAGAAAGAGCATGTGGGAGAGGGGCAGAAAGGGGAGAGAGAGGGAGGGAGGGAGAGAGTCCCAAGCAGGCTCCACGTTGTCAGCATGGAGCTCAACTCGGGGCTCAGTCCCATGAACCATGAGAGTATAACCTGAGCCAAAATCAAGAGTCAGACACTTAACCTACTGAGCCAGTCAGGTGCCCTAAGAATTGAATTGTAATAAATAATACTATGCAATATATACTAAAAAGATTTTTTAAATATCAAGTTATTTATTTTCTTAAAACAATTTCCATACACAAGAACTCTACATCTTGACAGTGTTTTCATAACAATCCTCATAATCCCTGATCTCAATTTTTTGTTTTTGCTATGGGAAAATAACTGGCAACAATTGTTACATGGCAAAGAGAGGGAAGGAAAGGCCTGTCTTACATGCTCATGAATGAATTATATTCAGTTCCTTCCTCCATTGTCTCTTCCTACTTCAGACCCAGGAAGAGTGAAGTGTGGGGGTGGGAGGGAGAGATGTCAGGATAGAGTTACCATTGATATACATAGTATCACAAACTAATAAATAACTCATAAGTCTTCTGCCTCTTTCTTTCTTCCCTTCTCCTGACACTTCCTCAGTAGGATCAGTGACAATTTCGAAACAGGCTGGTCTCATATTAGATCCAGGGAACTCTGGCTGTGAATTCACAATGACCCTAGAGATGTGGTTGGAGCGGACCCACTTGACCAGGTGCAAATAAAAAGCAGATGCCTGCAATGATAATGTTTCAGCCTAGATCTAAGGCCACCCCAAAGAAGTAGAGGACAAGGACACTTCCTCGACTGGAACAGTCATCTATATGTTACAGTGGGGGAAAGCCTTGACCCCATTCCAGCAAATTTTCACAGACCATTCAGGACTAAGTCATCCCTCATGTGGCCCAGCAAGCCTCCACCCACCGCATTTGTGAGAGAAGCCAAAGATGGGCCGGGAGAGGCAGAAAGCGACTCTCACCAACAGTCCCGCGCAAACTTTTCTTTCCCTGGCCTTTGTAACAGATCTCCCCTCCTCCCCGGGACTGAGGGAGGGAGAAGTAAGCCAAACCCATGCATGCCAGCCGCTCAATCATCAGAGAGTTTATGCATCGCCAACCTACCCGATCACCACCATTGGTACACAGTTTGCAACAAGGGCCTGAAATTCTCTTCAAAAGTCTAAAAATCCAAACATACCTGTCTACTCAAACACCAGTTTGTAAACAAAGCATTACCTAGACTTTGTAAGAGGACTTCTACCTCTGCCCATCGTAAAAAAATCTACCTTGCCCTACAGAATTCATTTATATGTCCTCTTTTCCTTCCTCTGCCTGGAATATTACTAAGACAAATTTTGAAGATGCTAAGAATAAGGAAAATAGTGAACTTTCTGGTCTCTCTACTATGTGGCCCATCAAGTGAAAATGAACATGGAAGCATTTAATTTGGTCTTTATAATAGATGCGACACTCATGACTTATTTTTTTAAGACCTAGCACTATTACGACATATGAACTTAGAAATTTAAAGCTCTAATGCCGATAGAAGATCATTTATATGGTAAAGAAAAGAAGCTAGGTAAGAGTGATTTGAACATTCTGGAGAAAAAAGGGTGGGTAACTTTTTTCTCCCCATAATATTGTTAAATGTAGGCAGAGGGAGGCCATTATTTTTTTTTAAAACACATTTCCACATTATCCTTCACACCTACAAACAATTAACATTAATTCCTTAACATCAAATATCCAGTATCACTTTTTTGTAGAGTTTGTTTGAACAAGAATCCAAATAAAGCCCATTCGTTTTGACTGTACAATGTTTCTCTTCATCCTTTCCATTTGTACCTTCCAGATCTGGGGCAAAGATGAAAACACGGGACAGGAGGTACCGAGGAAGCACAGTGGAGGGACCGAAGGCAGGTTCCCGGGATAAAGGGCTCACGCTGGTGGGGCTCCTGAAGTAGGTGAGGCTGGACTGGACATGAGGGATCCTACCCATCCTCCCAGTGTGTTTCTGAGGGAAGCGTGAGGAAAATGAACACCGCACTGGGGAAGGGTGGTTCTGGCAGCAATGTGCAAATGGCACTCAAGGGTGGAAGATGGTTCTAGCTTATTTCACGGATCATGAGCCTAAATCTGACCAGTTTAAGAACATGACTTAGTTTCCACTCACGAGATGTCACCTTTATGTTTCTTTCAGCATCTGGGCAAAAGAAACTACAGGTCTGTGTCTCCAAGGTCGCAGCATGCTAACGAGGATGGAGGGAAGGAGAGGGGGAGGGGTGGGAGTGGAGGTGCGGACAATTGGCCTGAATTGAGAGCATCTGGAGGGAGAAGTTGGCAAAGGCGGAACCACCAGAGCCTGGAGGAGCTCGGCCAGGACGCGTGGCGGGGTCAGTTCGTGGGACACGAGGACCCTGTGGCGTGACAGCAGGGAGCTGTCTCACCATCAGGCCACACGTGCCACTGCTCAGACTGCCTCTGACTCTTCCAAAACCTTCTCTTTCCTCCTCCCCTAATCCCCAACCAAAGCGCTTGTCCCCACAGATGTGGGAGTGGAATTAATCTGACTGCTTGATGTGGCAGCAGCAGCCCTAAACTTGGAACCAAGACCTGGATTGGAGTTCTGCTGGGCCTTCACCGGCTGTATGACCCAAGGCCATAAACTCCCTCTCACTTCCCTCATCCTTGAAAACGGGTACATGAGAGTCAAAGTGGATGCACGCAGTTATGAAGATCAAAAATGTTAACAGTGAGCTTCTCTATGATACCACAGTGGTGATGATGGTGAGATGATGATGACAGTAATTTACATGACATGAGTGTGAGTGACCATTAAATGGCCTCTATCCATCAGGTAAGGTTTATTCTTTAAAAGGATAAGTTGGCCAAACCAAATGAATCTCTTATTGGTGAATTCTGTGGAGAATGTTCAGTCAGTTCCTCTGACGCCCCCTTTAAGGGAGGCTGGGGCTGATCAGGTCCTTTCTTTCTGGCCTCATTTTTACTTCAAAGACAAATGTGGTTTCTAGAAGGAATGAAGACAGGCAAGCAGCACATCCGTATCCCTGGGCATCATTTCCATGAACTCTCAGCACCTGGGAGCATTGGAGGTGCCCAGAAGTCCACCTGTAACGTCTTAAAATGAATACATTTAAGGACTAAAGTCCAGAATAAGCAAGTGTTAGACTGTATAGCACCTCATGTCATAAAATTCTGTGTTGAAAAATTCTAATAAAAGCTGGAGAATTTGGTGATTGACTAGAGAACAGAAACCTGCCTAAGGTCCCTGAAATATGTTCCTTCATTAATTCCTTAAACATCATGAAGTTGCACTGTCTCTTCTACTACTAATTTCAATGTGATATGACAAACAGATTAATTATTAAAAGTAAAAAGCTTGGGGCACCTGGGTGGCTCAGTCGGTTGAGCGTCCAACTCTGGATTTCAGCTCAGGTCTTGATCCCAAGGTTGTGGGACCAGGCCCTGAGTTTAGCCCTGCATTGGGCTTTGCACTGAGTGTGGAACCTGCTTGAGATTCTCTCCCTCTCTCTCTCTCTGTCTCTCTCTCTGTCTCTCTCTCTCTCTCTCTCTTTCCCTCTCTCGTTCTGCCCCACTCCGCTGCTTGTGGTCTCTCACACACTCTCTCTAAGGTCAAAATAAATAAATAAAAATAAAATAAAAATTCAATAAAAAAATTAAAAAGCTTTGGTTTCCTCTTCCTTCCTTCCGTCCCTCCTTCCTTCTCTCCTTCCAACCTTCCTTCCTTTCCTCCTTCTGCTCTTTCTTTTCTTAAAATTGTGAAATAAAAGCTTTCATTTTTTTAAGTTTATTTATTTTTGAGACAGAGTGATCGAGGGAGGGACAGAGAGAGAGAGAGAGAGAGAGAGAGAGAATCCACGTTGTCAGTGTGGAGCCTGATACAGAGCTTGAACCCACGAACTGTGAGATTGTAATCTGAGCCCAAATCACGAGTCGGATCCTTAACCAACTAAGCCACCCAGGCACCCCTGAAATAATAGCTTTTAAACATCAGTTTAAATACAAAATGAGAATCAACAAACACGCAAACAAACCAATAAATATCAAGCTGCCCCAAAATCTTTGGTGCTTGCGATTATACTGCAGGACAAGAACCCATCTTGAGGTGATAATTAGATTTTATCTACAAATGCAAGTGAGAGGTGGGAAAAGGTGATAGTGTCAACATTTCACCAAAACAACAAGGCAACTCACGTCATTAGTTAGGAAAACAATTACTCAAACAGTTGGCTAGGGTCACTGTCTGATCAAGTAAATTCTGACACACAGTGAGGTGGTTTTCCATTTTATTGGCCTCTCTCTGACCAGAAATTTAGGAATGCGAACTGAAGTGAGAGGAAAAGCAGAAAATAAACGGATAAAGCACACGTAAGAACATCTCTGTTGGGGATCATCATGGTGGAGGACAGAACACACAAGAAAGACCCCCATCCTTCGTTCCACACAAGTCTTCGCAGATGGCTGTATGAGTTGCTCCAGAACTAATGAAGGATGGGGGTTGGACGCAGGGGAATATAGCAGCAGGGCTGGTGCAAAAGCGATAAGGCTTTTGGCTCCAAGTAACACCTTCCAATCTGCACAGAAACAACAATAGAAACTTGCTTCGGGCAGAGTGGTGTCCCACATTTTGACAGGCCCCCGAGAAAATAGCTCCGATTTGCACAAATGTTCACAGTAATCTGACCTGAATGTAAATGCATTCTCTTTTGAATCCGCCCCCCCTTGGTTAAATGAAGTTCCGCAAAACCAGCACAGAGCAGGCAAAAGCAAAAGCAAAGCAGGAAGCCTCCCACACTCGAAAGGGAAGATAAGAATCACAGAAGCCGGCATGGCTTTTATTGAGGGGCATTTCAAAGCAAATAGAGACATACGTGGCATGTTTGTAAATCCTCTGTATGTGTATAAACATGTACCTTCACACATCAAAACTGGCTTGCTCCTGGGCAACAGAAGGTCCTAAGAACAAAGTGAAAGCTAATAAAAAGCAGAAAACACTTCCAACGGATACAACAGAAAAAGGATCAGGGCGCCTGGGTGGCTCAGTAGGCTAAGTGTTCGACTTTGGCTCGGGTCATGGTCTTACATTTCGTGAGTTCAAGCCCCACATGGCATACAGAGCTTGCTTGGGATTCTCTGCCCCTCTCTCTCTCTGCCCCTCCCCCACTTGCTGAGCACGCAGGTGCTCTCTCTCTCTCGCTCTCTCTCTCAAAATAAATAAACATAAAAAAACGCACAACAGACAAAGGATCATTACCCTTGATACACCGAGAGCCAAGAAAGCAGTGCAACAGAAAAACAGGCAGAAGATGTGTGCAAGAAGACCCCAGAGGAAAAACGACAAATGGCTAGTAATATAAAAAGCTCTCTAAAGTCAATAGTGATCAGGGAAACGTACAATTAAAGACATAATTTACACCTCTTAAACTAGCAGAAGTCAAAAACTGTTCGTAATTTCCAATCCTGGCCTGGGTGTGGGGAAATGGGCACTCACACCCTGCTGGGAGAATAAATTCATACAAACTTTTGGAGGAAAATACAGCAGTACCTATTAGATCTTAAAAACTGGCATATCTCAGTAAAATTGGGAGGGGGGACCAATAACCTTTGACTTGGCAATCTTCTCATGGAAATACTCACACATATGCAGAAAGGCATATATGTCCAAAGTTCCCTGAACATTGGTTGTAATATCAAAACTTTAGTGGGGGGGCACCTGGATGGCTCAGTCAGTTAAGTGTCTGACTCTTGATTTTGCCTCAGGTCATGATCTTGGGGTTCGTGGGATGGAGTCCCTCCCATCTGGCTCCGTGCTGACAGCACAGAGCCTGCTTGGGTTGTCTCTCTCACTCTCTCTGCCCCTCCCCCTGCTGGAGAGGCACACGTGCTCTCTCTCTCTCTCTCTCTCTCTCACACACACACACACACACACACACAACGAGTAAATAAACTTAAAAAAAAAAAGCTTTAGGGGAAAACAACGTTTGCTGCAGACATTGAAAGATACAAAAAATGGATATTTGAGTTTGGATCATGCTAAAATCCCTCCTGGAAACTGTGAGAAATCTGCTTTAAGTGTTTAAAAAATAAGAAATGTACTTTACTGCACAAAGAGAAATACTTTTTTAAACTTTTTGTAAAGGTAAGATTAAAAATGAGGGGCGCCACTGGGTGGCTCAGTCTGTTAAGTGTCCGACTTTGGCTCAAGTCATGATCTCACGGTCTGTGGAATCAAGCCGCAAGACTGGCTCTGTGCTGACAGCTCAGAGCCTGGAGCCTGCTTCAGATTTCTGTGTCTCCCTCTCTCTCTCTCTCTCTGCCCCTCCCCCACTCACGTTCTGTCTTGCTCAAAAAATAAACATTAAAAAAATTTTTTTAATGAAAACCTTATGATTCTGAATAAAGGCAATCTTTTTTAAAGCTGCAAAAAAAAAAAAAGGAATGTTTATCAGAAGGGAAGTACTTATACAAAATATGACACATGTAGACTGCAAAGTTTTCTCCAAACTTTAAAATGAATACATGAGAATCATGCATACTGACATGAAAGAATGTTTAAGAAATTTTTGAGTAGAAAATGTAGTTTGCAATTGCACGGCAATTTTAAAGCTGAGCCGCTCTAGTAAATAAACTGGGCATTCTTGATAGTTGAATATGGAAAATATACACAGGGAAAGGCAATAATATTGCACTCTATAAACACATCATTGTCATTGCAATGTCTTAAATAAAACCATATTTTAAAGTGACACCTTGGGCGTGTGAGTGGCTCAGTCGGTTGAGCATCTGACTTCAGCTCAGGTCATGATCTTGTGGTTTGTGAGTTTGAGCCCCATGTCGGGCTCACTGACAGCAGTGATCCACTTAGGATCCTCTGTCCCCATTTCTCTCTGCCCCTCCCCAGCTCACGCTCTCCCTCCCAAAAATGAATCAACATTTCTTTAAAAAAATATAGTAAATAAAAAAATAAAATTGGCACCTTAAAAAAAGTGTAGGTTGCAAAGAGCATGCACAGCATAATCCCAAATTTGTGAAGGGGAAAAAAAAATTATTCCAGTGTTACGTGCATGTGTTTCCACAGAAGTGGCCTGAAAGAACACAAGCGGAAGACAAGGGAGGTTAGGGAAATGTGACAGGAACTACACCTTCATCTTATATATATTGGTTGAACTTTTTAAAAAATTTTATTTGTTTATTTATTTATTTATTTATTTATTTATTTATTTATTTATTTATGTAATCTCTACACCCAACATGGCACTTGAACTCACGACGACAAGATCAAGAGGCCCATGCTTCTCTGACTGAGCCAGCCAGGCGCCCCTCGGTTGAACTTTTTATATTACAAATGTATTCTTTTAACGATGGGGAAAAATCTAAACTGAGTTTGCTGAGGCTGGAAGAGTGGAGAATTGTGCTTTACTGTTCAGTGTCAAGGCAAATCGTTGCAGGTTAGATGACATTCTGAGGGTTATTGATCAGCTGAGCCGCACCGCATAGCGTTACCTCAAGAGTCTCCACTAATCTGCTGATTACTGTCCTTTCACTAACGAGCGTGGGAGGAAGAGGCAGACACCATCGCCCTGTCATACGTGTGCACTCACTCGTACCTTGGTAACTGTGTGAATGAAACGGTTCTCTCCCCAGCTTCGCCTTCCACATTTTCGTCCAACGTGACAGCCCTCTGCCCAAAGTCCTCCACTGATTTCCCACCTCCCAGAAGAAGTTTACACTGTCAAGACAGTCCACACAGGCCAGTGGACTCCTGTCGCCCGAGTGCACAGCCTACTGCTGTTGCCCTGCTCACTCCACCCTTTGGGCCTCTCTTCACTTGCTGAGACACAGGAAACATCCCTGCCTGGGCCTCTGCCCTGCCTGGGCCTCTGCTCTCGCTCTTCTCCCTGCTTAGAGGGCTTTCCCTCAACTATCCCCCAAAACTCTCACCACCACTTTCCTCAGCGCTTTACTCAAATGTTCCCTCTAACCCAATACTCCCTATCTTCCTCCCCAACTTTATTATCACCATCTAATATTCTTCATTTATTTTTATTGTATCTCTCACCTGACAAAGATTCCCTCCCTAGCCATGCTCCTCTGATCCCCCTTCTTGACTAGGCCTCAACCTTGGCCTGTATTTGAACAACACTAACATAGTTTCTAACAGCTCAAGATCACATCCCTAGGAGGACCTGGGATCCCCCCTTAAAATGCCTGCCTGAGAAAACTCACGGCTGCCAAAAGAATTTATTATTTGTTCCAACTAACACCCGAAGACAGGGCCCCTGTTTCCCAGCCTCTGCGGGAAGGTAGGCGTCTGACCTCAACGAGCACCCGTTAACAAACCCGGATGGGCTTCCCGTGTACCACCCCCCACTTCCCACTTCTTGTCATTTTTCACTTCCCTGACTCTACTGAACCCCTGCTCGCCCCACTCCCTTTCTCCCTCATCCTTCCTCCCTTTAAGCTACCAGTCATCTCTGTACACAATGAAGTTTATGGTGGACTCTTCCCCACTGCAGTAGTATGTTACTGATTAAAATCTGACCTTTCCATTTTAACTACTGTCCAGCCTTGTTTATCTTTGACATTCTCCACTGTCATGTGAGCTCCCTGGGCTGAACGTTGTTTTCTCACCAGCACAAAGCAGAGTATCTCCAAATACCAGTAGAACATGGATGATGAATCAACACCTGGGCATGGATTTCAGCCCCACAGACACACATCGAGGCTGGGATAACTACACCTAAGCTTTTGTACGAAACAGCACTGCTCACTCCTTACCTGAAATACCCGCCAAGTGACAGGTGTCTATCACAGATCATGACAGCCTCCCAAAACCGATCTTCGATTTGCTTTTAATCCCAATAGAGCACTATCTCCTACATGCTTGGTATCATCTATGAACACGCACGACCAAGCACAGAATACCATGCTAGTGGAAGATTACTGAAAGATGCTGTACGGAAAGTATTTGCTTCACCAGAAGACTCTTACTACTGATGGTGACTTCCTCTGCTCCCCGCCCTTCATTGCCATTCGTGTTCCTGGTCTTGAAACTCCCACTTCACCTTCAGCTCTCCCGGTGTCTCTCTGGGTTTCCATTCCCAGAACCACACTGAAAGTGTTTTGGCTGTGAATTCTACCACCTTTCTTCAGCTGCAATCCAATGATATCTTTTCCGTGTTTATTCTTTAGATTCTCTTAGGTGAGCTAAGTGTTGCTAACCTCCCTCACCACACCCTCCCTCTCCTATTCTTCTTATTTTTTTTCATCTGTGGCTTCTCACCATTTCTAAGGGACTACAAATAGTCCCAAGTGTAATCTGTCACGTCCAACAGTGCTTTTTATAAGTAACTGCTATGGGTGAGGCATTATGGAGTTTACAAAAGTCTAATACTCAAATGCTGTGCTCGAAGAAAGGGACACCATACACACTCATATGAAAAGTTCAAGTTTCCTGCACAGTGGTTGCTTTAATAATAGTTTGTGGAATGAAGCAGTTGTGTAGGAATATTCTTGTAATCGCCAAGGGAATAATAAAGTGTCACATGACTGACACAACCAATAAATCAAAGTTGACCATTTCGAACAGTAGCCTCTCCTATTGCTGTATCTCTCACTCACGTCTACAGGGTGTTTCCCATGGCTATTCTTTTTTTTTTTTTTTTAAGTTTACTTATTCATTTTGAGAGAGAGACAGCGCGCGAGCAGGGGAGGGGCAGAGAGAGACAGAGAGAATCCCAAGCAGATCCCGAGCCATGAGTGTGGAGCCTGTTGCCAGGCTTGAGCCCATGAACTCTGAGATCATGACCCGAGCCAAAACCAAAAGTTGGATGCTCAACCAGCGGAGCCATCCAGGCGTCCCTTCATGGGTATGCTAACACTAACCACAGCTGACAAAACTACTGTATCTTCTTAGTGCATCCTCAAATCTACCTATTTTCCAACATTCCCATGATTATCAGGGGCAGCACCAACATTCTGATGCTCAGGTATCCCTTCGAGGGACGTGCACGCCCAGTCCATCATGGCCAAGCCTCCTGAGGTGTCACAGCCTGGTCTGGGCATCAGTAACCTCAACTCCCCTCTCCTTCAGCTTCTCCCTCTTCTACAAAAGGCATTGCAGACACGGAGGAATGAAGACTTGAAAATTCTCCATGGGCATAAAGCTTTTCAAAAGTGTGTATTCCTTTTTTACTCTTGTCTTTTCATGTTTTAGGCAATGCTATCTCAAGAAATAGATTTCAGTTTTGAGTTTCCAGTGAATAAAGTGTTTTAATATTTTTTTAAAAAGAATTCTAGGTGGGGCGCCTGGGTGGCTCAGTCAGTTAAGCGTCTGACTTTGGCTCAGGTCATGATCTCACGGCTTGTGACTTTGAGCCCTGTGTCGGGCTCTGGGCTGACCGCTCAGAGCCTGGAGCCTGCTTCGGAATCTGTGTCTCCCTCTCTCTCTGCCCCTCCCCGACTCGTGCTCTGTCTCTCTCTCTCTCAAAAATAAATAAACTTAAAAAATTTTTTTTTTCTAATTCTAGGTGAAGGTAGTCAAAGGTACAAATTTCCAGTTATACAATAAATAAGTCCTGAGAATATAATGTCTGACAGCCTGGTGACAACAGTTAACAATGCTGTATTGTATATTTGAAAGTTGCTGAGAGAGTAGATTTTAAAAGTTCTCATCACAAGAAAACAAATTGTAACTATGTGTAGTAGTGGATGTTAACTAAACTTATTGTGGTGATCATTTTGCAATATACACACATATGTCGTACAGCCGAAACTAACACAATGTTATGTCAATTATATTCCCCCCACTCTCCCCAAAATTCTACTTCTATGTCTCACTCCTACTACCTACCAACCCTCTGGACACTAGACATTAGAGGGTTTTGCAGATAAAGTCTCAAGAGTCAATTCACATGGGCATTCTTGAAGCAAAATATCCTACATAAGTGTAAGTCCTAAACACTCCCTCTCTCTAAACCTTGAAGAGCTTCCAACTACTATAAATAATATACAGTAAGGCTTGCCAAATAGGAAAGCAAGGGGAGACTTTCACGCAAGATGGAAGTTTCCATGGATGGAATTTTGAGGTCCATCAGTGTTAAGAGAAATGCATCCTTAAAGCAGTTGACAAGCCCAATTAAAACTATCCAAAGAGGCGTGCTCCTCCAATTGTGGTTCACAGACCGGCAACATCAGCAAAACTAAGATGCCTGTTAGAAAATGCAGAAGCTCTCTCTCTACCCCAAACCTACTGAGCTTCAGCAAGATCCCCAGGTGATTCAGAAGCACGGTAACATTTGAGAAATGCTACATGAGGTAACATGACTGTTATCCAGATTGAATGTGAACTTAGATGAGAGCTCTGGTCAACAAACCATTACAGCTGATTTGAGTCAGCCATTTGATGCATTGAAACATCACCCAACACCCATCTAGAAGCAAATGGTGAACTTGGTGCTTTCTGGTGTGGCTGACTAGGACTTCAATTTTCCATCTCTCTTGGTGTGCCTTTGCTGTCTGTTGACTATTAACAGAGCAACAAGGTGATAGTGGCTGAAAACCACAGCCTAGGATTAAGGGCTTCCTTCATGGGGCACGGGGACCAGTTGAATCATATCGAGACACCTCCACCCCCAGTCCTCGGTAATACTTTAACACAGGTAAGGGCCTGCAAAAATGATCACCAAGGGGAGCCTTGGGGGAAGAGGGCTCAAAGAGCAACAGTTAAAGTAGGTGTGTGTGCAGGAAAAGAAGGGAGCAGTGATATAGCCAGGCTGTCAAAGGTAGGACAGGGACAGTTGCATGCAGATTTTGATGGCCAAGGTAGATTTTTCAACGCTAGAAAGTTCAAAACACCTCTTTCTCCTGTAGCGGCTGTTTATCAGATGCGGGTCCCTCCAAGTGTGTTCCTGGGCCTGAGATAAACACGTTGCCATTGCCTGAGGCCATGGACTTCTTTCCAATCCTAGTCCTCAGGGAATTTGTCATCCAGTGCAAAACTACCAATCTGGATCTGGAAAATTGCATGTGACCTCATGCCAACTCTAAACCCAAGCTGAGAAGTGTTTAATCAGATCAGGTCTGAGGAATGCCATCCCACAACCCAAATAGGCTCCAGAGGCCAGGGTCACCATCTGGGAGAATATAATCCCCAGAGAGCCAGGATTTCAATCAAACTCATTACCACAGGGTTCTATTTGAGAAGAGGCATGGGAGCCTGATCTTCTGTGTGAGACCCATTGTTAACGTTCCTAGAGGAAGGAGGAGGTCTGGTAAAACATTCATGTAGGGCTGAATGGAAATAAAAGGGACTCACATGGCCCATAGTAATGTATACCCTGCAGCTGGTGTAGATGACACATCAGGTTTCCCACCGATCAAGTGAGAGAGAAGACTGTCTTCATGACCAGGCCTTCTTGCCATATTCTTCTTTCTTCTTGCTCCCTGTGGCCCACCCCCCAACATGCACCCACCCCGTGCCCCAGCCAATAACTTCCATCACCCTTGCTGTTCCTCAGGAAAATCCCTCCTCCTTCCTGCCTTCCCCACAAGTCTAAGACACCCCACTGTACTACTGAAAGCCCACTTCATTATAGTTCCCTTATTCTTTTTATTTTTATTTATTTTTGAAAGAGAGTGCGTGAGCAGGGGAGGAGCAGAGAGAAAAAATGGGGACAGAGGATCCAAAGCAGGCTCTGTGGTGGCAGCTCAGAGCCCCATGTGGGGCTTGAACTCACAAACCATGAGATCATGACCTGAGCCAAAGTCAGACGCTCAACTGACTAAGCCACTCAGGCGCCCCTATGTTTCCTTATTCTATGTCATTTTCTTATTCCATTCCTTCTCTTCTTTCTCACCTTAACAGGCATTTATTTGGCTTTTCTCAGTGACACTTTAGCTTCCCCAAAGCTCAGGAATGCCTCATCTCGCTGGTCTTCTGGTACACTGAGGTAATGTAACCTTTGATGTGTTTGCCCATCCCCCTTGATCTGTTTTTTTATTTACTTTTTTTAAATTTATTTTTTTATTTGAGGGAAAGAAGAGGGGAGGGGCAGAGGGAGAGAGAAAGAGAGAGAATCTCAAGCAGGCTCTACACTCAGCACAGAGCTGGATGTAGGGCTCGATCCCATGACCCTGGGATCATGACCTGAGCCGAAATCAAGAGTCAGAAGGTTAACAGACTGAGCCACCCAGGCACCTGTCCATCTCTTATCTAAGAACTATCTTCTCCACACCTATGACAGTGCACATGAGCAGCCTCACTTGTCCTGCACAGTGGATATAACTAATTACAGGAATGGCTACCTGGCCCAGGCTGGGCGTCTGGAATCGGGATCCAAGGACACTGAGGAGTGTCTCTGCTGTCTTGAACTAAAGATGTGTAAATTTGGGAACTCCGTGGTAAATGTACTCATAACAACAGAGAAATCTGGTAGGGGAGGATGGACGGAAGCACAGATGTATGGGAGGAGATAGATAGACAGACAGACAGATAGATGGATCCCTGGAAAGAAAAAGTGCAGGAGCGGTGGAGAGAACTCCCTTCTTGGCCACAGGTTAACTTCTCAGTTCCTGGTTCTAGGCCTCATGAGACCCAACTCTGCTTCCTGGTTTCGGAGTGCTCTTACATCCTTATTTTAAAAAAAATAATTTTAAGGGGCACCTGTCTGACTCAGTTGGTGGAGTGTGTGACTCTTAGTCTCAGGGTTATGTGTTCAAGCCCCATGTTGAGTGTAGAACTTACTTTAAATTATAATAATAATAATAATAATAATAATAATAATAATAATAGCAATCTCTCAGATTGCTCAGACAAGGCGATCTCCATTACTGTCTATGGAAATGTGTTCATTTGACCAAATCCTTGCTATTAATTAGTAATCCTCTCCTCCATCTTACTTAGCACCCCCCGCAAACACCACAGTTGCCTTCTTTTCTTTCATAATCCCAGAGTTACTAGACTAACAGTCAAAACTGGCCTGCTTAGTTAGTGTACATTTCTTTGCACAGTTATACATTTGGGGGGCATGATGCATTACTATCAAGTAATATGAATGACTTAAACGTCAAAATGATTGCTGTTCCCTCCAAAGTAATCATGCTGGGAGACGACAAATATATTCCCGCAATGTGGTCACCATCCCAGCCATTTCCAGAATGCCTTTTCAAATCTGCCCCAGTGACATAAGTCTATGTCTCTGAAAGACAAATATGATTTTTAAAAAGAACTACAATTGTGCCATCATCAGGGCAAGTAGCTAAAATGAGGGATCCAACATCTTACAAAACTTTTGTTAAACAATGTTTTATACAGTAACATCATAATTGGAATAAGCACATACCCTTCTAGTATGGCAGCTCTAAAACATAACATTGGTTTGAAGACATAAGTTCTATTACATTTTTAAACTATAAATCAGATTCTTCATCATAATCACACGTTTCTATCACTGTCATCCAGGCATCTGGAACAGGAATCGGAGATTTGTAATGCCCAGTAGATTGGAGAAGATGGGCTTACTATATGTTTGCTATCAATGTTTATTAGCCTGTTTAATTATTATTTAATAGAACTTATACCTCAAAAGAGGATATGACAACATTCAAGTAGGTTAAAACATACATGAAGACAAGATTATGGACATGGCGCGCCTGGGTGGCTCAGTCAGTTAAGCATCCTACTTCAGCTCAGGTCATGATCTCGTGGTTCATGGGTTCGAGCCCTGCACTGGGTTCTGTGCTGACAGCTCAGAGCCTGGAGCCTGTTTCAGATTCTGTGTCTCCCTCTCTCTCTGCCCCTCCCCAACTCATACTCTGTCTCTCTTTGTCCCAAAAACAAATAAACATTAAAAAAAATTGAAAAAAAAAAAAACAAGATTACAGACCAATATTGATGATGTGAATCATGGCCATAAATTGCCACAAACTTAAAACATGTGAGTTGTTAATCCAAAATTGAAGCATCGTATTTGTGATATTCCTGCCCTGGTCATAGTCCTGAGCTCTGGATATAGATAACGTACTTTAAGTCACA
Source organism: Neofelis nebulosa (assembly GCF_028018385.1). Classification (NCBI taxonomy): domain Eukaryota; kingdom Metazoa; phylum Chordata; class Mammalia; order Carnivora; family Felidae; genus Neofelis; species Neofelis nebulosa. The sequence continues at coordinate 133,112,481 of NC_080787.1, read as the reverse complement.
GTTTTCTTCTTGTTACAAAGGATAAGCAGTAGCTGTTTTTTCTCAAGCCTTCACAGAGGCACCAAGAAACTGCAAAGTAAGGCATATAAATGTCAAGTTTTAGCCAATAGGTCACAAAGTGAGCTAGGTCTCAGAACCCTTTCTAAGGCAAGCTGGTGCAACCTATTTCTCTGTGCAAATTTCAGCTAGCATGATCAAAGATAATGATCACCTGGTTATGGTATTTTTAAAACACTAAAACTTCTTCGGTGTTTTTTTCCCCGAGCTTCATAGTCACTGAAACTAAACTTGTACTTTGAGACGAAATATGGTTCGTGTGCATGTGTTATACACCTGACTCCAAGATTGAGTACTTTTGGTTTAAAACAATGCACTTAAGTAATGATCACTGATGTGTGCTTGCCTGAAAATACTAACTCCCAGAATCTCGTCCCAGTTCATCCAAATTCGCTATCGATATGAGAAATTTGAAGTGTTGGAGAGACTTTAAAATAGATAATTGGTTGGGGCCTTAAAATGAAAGACTGAGAGAAAGAGATGTTTGTTACAACGATCTCTCTCAAGATAGTATTTGTAGAGTGAAACATGACACAATTTCCTCCCTGTTGGTGGGGGTCCATGTGAATGGTTTTCTATGAGAGGCAATGGATACGCGCCCAGGAAGCATGTGGTAGAAAAGAGTCTGAGCTTTGAGGTCAGAAAGATTTGAGTATTGGTTCTACTACTCCCTGCTACCTGCGGGACTTGGATGGGTTGTTCGACCCGCACCAGCCTCCTTGTCCAAAAAGTGGGGCTGATGCATAGCGATGTCACGGGGCTGCCATAAAGATGAAATGTGATAGTTCGTGTAAATAATGCAGGGCCCGATCAGCATGAAGTTTCACATCCCTCTTGGCCCACTGGCCTACACTCTTGCATCTAACACCCAGCACCACCTTCCAACAAGGCTGCAGAATCCCTGTTGCTTGGATTGCATCATCACCAGGCTGAGGCTGGACTCACATGCACAACTTCCCTTTCACAAATTTCTCCTATAGTTGTCACAAGGTGAAGCTTCCATGATACCCCCAAGGATGATTTGATTTTCTCATGAGCGGCTCTTCAAAAACACTCCGGTTAGTCCATTTTTTAATTTTAAAACATTTGGAAATCATAGCTTCTATCCAATGGGCCATTTTATTGATTAATTGACTGATTGCCTAATTTTCGATGTAGAGTCTTGATGTCAAAAGAACTGACTTTTAAGTAATTCATACACTAATTCTGTAAATATCTAGTAAGCACCCGGCATATATATAGCTGGCCCTGAATTAGGCACTGAGCATGCAAAAATAAAGAAAACATTATTTTGGGGTGCCTGGGTGGCTCAGTCAGTTGGGCATCTGACTTTGGCTCAGTCATGATCTCGCAATTTATGGGTTTGAAGCCCCCGTCAGGCTCTGGGCTGACGGCTCAGAGCCTGGAGCCTGCTTCGGATTCTGTGTCTCCCTCTCTCTCTGACCCTCCCCCTGCTCACACTCTGTCTCTCTCAAAAATAAACATTAAAAAAAATAATAATGAACTTAAAAAATAATAATAAAATAAATTAAAAAAAAGAAAATATAATTTTCATTTTCAATGACTATACAGTATGAGGAAGGAGATAAACCTGTCCATAATTGTCATATACCACAGTAAGTCACATAGTAGAAGTATGCAAATCGTGTCACCATTTTATTGGCACTTTCAAGTTCAAGTTTTCACATGTTTCTGCCTTACGAAATCCCACGAGCTAGGTGTTACCGTTACTAGTTGCCTCCAGGTCAGATAAAAAGAGGTCAAGCAGAGGAAAAGAAAGTAAGCTGACCAAGGTCACACAGATAATAACCATGATTCTGTGTCTCAAATCTCAGTTGTCCGGGCTCTTCAACCAGTGTCCCTCAATATCCATGTCACAATACACTCAGAACACACCTCTGTCAAGCTTGCAAATGCCTCGCAAATGTCACCCAAATTGTGTATCTCCCAGGAGATTCACTCTCTGGCCTTGGCCTAACACCCAGGCTTCCTCTCTACCCTCTCCCACAGGAGCCCTCCTGAGAGCCAACCCAACTGTTGAGTGTTTCCTGATGACACTGAGTTGTTTCAGGCCTGGTGCTTTTGATTTTACTGTTCCTCTCTCCAAACCCTGCTCTGCCCCCTCACCCAACTCCATCTTCTAGTTCCTCCTCTTACATGGAGATAACACATCTTCCTCCTCCAGGAAGTCTTTCGTGATTGCCCTGCCCTAAGCCATTTCATATAGCTAAGCCTCCTGGGTGCTCCCCAAGGCCTGGGACAGGGCACAAGTCATACCTCATATTTTATTGCACTGCAGTTGTTGGTTTATTTGCCTGTCCTTCGCCCACTAGACTGTGAATTCCTTAGGAATTCACAGCCTGCGTTTAGCCCATTTACTGTTTGCTAATTGAATGAATAAAAGAAAAAATCAAGATACGAACCCTCGCCTAGTGTAACCCCAGCAGTAGCTGGAGCTCAAAATAAAGCAACAGCTTTGCCATTGGCTTCAATGTGACTAGTGAATGACTGAGACCAACTAGAACTTGTCCAGTTTGGGTATAATTAGCTGTTCATGTTACCTTTCGAAACAAGAACAATGGCTATCATCACCATCATTTTTTTTTTTTTTTTTTGCATAATCATGGCAAATAACAATGGCTTAGAGGACCAGACATGCTACTGTACCTGGTCTGCCACATCCTGTCTGAATGGTCTCCACTTTCAGTGTTACCCCTACAACTGCAAACTCATATCTATTTAGCTCCGCACATCCGATAAATATTGGATGAAGGAGTGAATGAATGAATGAATGAGTAAATGAATGGAAACTTTCCAGGCTCAGTTCCTTCTAAGTGGCTATATTGACATCGTGTGACCCCCACCTCCAGGCCACAACTGGCTTGCGCTTGGGTGGGTATCAGATGAAGGATGGACAATCCATAGGCTTCTCTATGACCTACAATCTATGGCCTACTGTGAAAAGGTGGCTGCAAACAGTAGATCTCTTCCAGGAAATGCAAGCTAAGAAATATGAAGAAATGTTTCCAGATAAACATAGGGGCAAGAGTGAAAAGGAAGCAAAAGTAAAGTTGTTATAAGGCAGGTAGAAGCTCTGATGTGGTGTTTGTAAGTAGATGGATGGGGAAGCACCTGTGAGGGTGAGGAATCTGCTCGGATGAGAGTGAGAAAGCTGGCCGGCAGAGGGGCAAAGAGAACCACAATGCCAGGGGAGACGGTGCTAGCAAGAGCAAGAGGAAATTGTTCCAGGCGTTGCCTCAGTTCCTGACAAGTTTCTGGTCTCAGCCCCAAGTCAGGTGCAGCCTGACTTAACAGGTAAGTCCTTACCTAAGAGGTGAAGATGATTTTTAAAGTGTTCCGGCCTCTGCTGCAGGGTAACAGGTGAAGTTGAATTTAAAAACGTGCCGGCCTCGGGTATGGGACCACCATCAGCTTAGGTGGCACCTCTGTGACTCACAGGAAAAGGCACCCGTGCTGGGATGAGGCCTGACCAAGGGTGGCTCCTAGCTGGATGGGAAGCCCAGGGCCTTTGTGCAAAGAGAAATGTTCCCTCCTAAGGGAGGGGTGTTTGTGCATGTACACCGGGGTGCACGGCTTGATCAGGGCAGGGCACGGGCTGGATTGGAGCACCCCCCGCTGTCTGCTGTGCCCAGCACCCATCTGCGCTGCCCAGACTGCCCCGCCTTTTCCAGCAGGACAGCTTTGCTCTTCTGTGAGTAGGCAGAGACAGATAGTAAACTTAGAGCCAGATGGTCTTTGTCTGGTAAAAAATCACTCTGAGCAACACAAATGGAAAGTGAGCCGGCATCCATTGTTCCTGGCCTGGGGCAGCTTCAGCCCAGCTGTGAATGGGGCCCAGGAGCCCCTGGCAGAGCATTAGCCTGGCAGAACAACAGCTGAACACGCAAGCAGTGGCCCAAATAGTTTTATCCTCGGGGGTCCGTGAGAGGCGCTCTGAGAGCACAGGCCAAGTGTAGACAAGCAAGGACTTCCCCCAACGGGACGGGTGACCATCGGCTGCAGAGCCCGTCCTGGGCAGCAGCACCTCGCCCTTATGGCCAGGCAGCTGTGGGTATGGGCTGAAAGAACATCCAGGTTTGCTAGATTTCTTGCTCCCTCTTCACTGAACACACCAGAGATTGAAGACTCCAGAAAAAGATCCTGCATTTCCCTTACCTATACACCTAATTACACCAGGACAAGGAATGCTGGAGAGATGAATCAAGGTACCAAAAGAGCTGAGGCTGTTTCTGTGCAGGTTTTATACTTCCCTTTTCTGAGATGCCTCACAGGGTTCTCTGCTCTGTGCAGCCCAACATGTAAGACTGAGAGTCATCACTTGAACACAGCCTCTTGGTCCAACAGGTGCAGTACAGTACCTGGAACATAGTACTTGCTGAAAGATTACAGAAGGAATATGCCCTATGTTGTATCCTAAGGCTCTTTATTCACTAAACATTGGGCTTATCAGAAGAGCACATCAGAACACTCTGAAAATGTTATAGTCACTCATGCAGAAAAAGATCAGTCTGAAAATTAAGGGAACACCAGTGCATATATCATGAAAAGCTTACTTCGGGATTTTTTTTTTTTTAATGGATAAAATACTACTACATTTACAAATAAATGTTAGATTTTCAATATCCAGAACTTTTGCTGAATTCCAGAACTGTGAGTTCAAAAACCATAAAGCAAAATCAATCTGCATTTTTCTTTTTTTTTTTTTTTTAAAATTTTTTTTTTCAACATTTTTTATTTATTTTTGGGACAGAGAAAGACAGAGCATGAACGGGGGAGGGGCAGAGAGAGAGGGAGACACAGAATCGGAAACAGGCTCCAGGCTCCGAGCCATCAGCCCAGAGCCCGACGCGGGGCTCGAACTCACGGACCGCGAGATCGTGACCCGGCTGAAGTCGGACGCTTAACCGACTGCGCCACCCAGGTGTCCCCAATCTGCATTTTTCTAAAGCAAAAGTCTGTTTTTATAAGCCCAATAAAAGGGCTTTCGTGTCAATTCTAATGTTATTTAAAGTATATTTTTAAAATGTTCTTTGTTATTTGAATATATTTGGCTTTCTTCGCATTTTATATGGATTTTAAAATATAAAACTATAGCTTTTGTGAAACCAATGCATTTTGATCATGTGAAAAAAAAAAAAAACCCTACTCAAATCACAAGTTAAAAGCCCTTGAAGTCTGAGATGCTTTTCTTAACAAAAATCTAGTAATGAAACACAGACAGGAGGGGCGCCTGGGTGGCTCAGTGGGTTAGGCGTCTGACTTCTGCTCAGGTCACGATCTCGTGGTTCTTGAGTTTGAGCCCCGTGTTGGGCTCTGCGCTGACAGCTCAGAGCCTGGAGCCTGCTTCAGATTCTGTGTCTCCCTCTCTCTCTGCCCCTCCCCTGCTTGCTCTCTGTCTCTCTCTCAAAAATAAGTGAAAACAAAAACAAAACAAACAGGAGAAGTGGAATCTCTTGTGATATTCCAGCAGCATCAACACAGTCTTGCACAGAGGTCTTTAAAAAAATATGCTTCATGGGCACCTGGGTGGTCAGTTAGTTAAATGTCTGACTCTTGATTTCATCTCAGGTCATGATCTCACAGTTTGCAGGTTCGAGCCCTGCATTGGGCTCTGTGCTGAGAGCATGGAGCCTGCCTAGGATTCTCTCTCTCTCCCTCTCTCTCTCTGCCCCCACCCCCGACCCTGGCTTGTGCTCTCTCACTCTCTCTCAAAATAAATAAATAAACTTTATAAAAAAGAAAGAATTTAAAAATATATATATGTGCTTCATACTGGACTGACTCTTATCCCCATAGGTGGCAAAATTTTAGAAGCCAAGTTTCACGTTTTCAGTTATTCTTTCAAGGGAAGAAACATGGAGAGGAAATGAGGGACAGAGTGACAGATGGGGTAGCCTGGGAGTGGATGTTTTTTTGGAGTGAGGTTCTTTGATAACCCATGACACCTCACAGTCTTCTCCTCCTTCCCCTCTTCTGCTCCCTCACATCCATACATCCTTGCAAAACATGATGTCCCCTCCCCACTCAACACTCTCTCCAGGTGAATTAACCCATTATTAGAAATTAACCCTTAGGAAGGACTTAGTGACAACCAGCTAGAATCAAGAATGGGAGTGAGAGGTGCCATTTGGGAGGTGGCCGCAGCAGAAGGGAGTTCTACTAGGACGTGAGAAGGTACTGAACCAAACCCTTCAACCTTACACTTGCCCAGGCCAACCCTGGCCACAGCATCACAACAGACATGGCAGCAAGCTATGTGGACACACGGTTCTCAAAGTCTGCTGCACCAGAGAATCACCCAGTACTTGGGCTGTACCTGATGCCAATTAAACCAGAATCCCTGGGGGGAGGGACCTAGCCATAAACTGTTTATTGTTGTCGTTGTTGTTGTGTTAACTCCCCAAGTGACTCTAATGTGTAACCAACTTTGAAAACCAGTGTCAGAAAATAGTGTGTCTCAAATGCTACGTGTCTAAAAACAACCTGAGAATCCGTGAAATGCAGATTGGAAATAAGCTGGTCTGGGGTAGGGTCTGAGCTTCTGAGGTGAGACCCATGCTGCCCGTCTGGGCCAGTTCTGGCAAGACCACATGCGATCTAGCTCCAGATACTGCCCACATGTGTGCAGAGCTCCTGAGGAAGGCCTGGAAACTGGGCTGCCCTACACCAGGCCAAGCAATGTTTCCACAAGGTGGTGTAACCTTCCCCTTGTGCCCCTAAGACAACTCTGCTATCCCAGGCCGGTCACATCTTGCTGACTCTCTGGCATCCATGCAGAGGCTGCAGGATTCTAGGGAAACACTCTGTGTGTCAGTGAGGGGCCAGCTCATCCGTTACCTCTCTGACTCTAAGAAATGCAGGGAGCTCCTGGTGACACTTAGCCTGCTCTTAAATAAGTGCAAGATTCAGTTCTGAAAACGGGATACAGTAACTTAGAAGACATTCACTCTTTTACAGTATCCCAGGGTGCAGGGGACAAGTCAGCTGAAAGTTGCCCCTTCCCAAAGTCCTCTAAGAGCACACCGAAGATACAGAGTTCTTGGAAGTAAAATAATGTTACAAATGGAAGTCCATAGTTCACATAATGTATAGTTTGCACACTCACATTTGAGAGTTCTTTACTGCCCTGTGGGGCACAGTCGGTTAAGTGTCTGACTTTTGATCTCGGCTCAGGTCACGATCTCATAGTTGGTGAGTTCGAGCCCTGCATCAGGCTCTGTGCTGATGATGGCAGGGAGCCTGCTTGGGATTCTGTCTCTCCTCTCTGCCCTTTCCTTGCTTGTGTGTGCTCTCCCTCCCTCTCTCTCTCAAAATAAGTAAGTTAACATTAAAAAAATTATATAAGAAAAAATAAAAGTTCTTTACTGCCCTTCTTTTGCACACCTGCCTTAATTTCTAGCTATGAAGATGAAAAAAAAATGTTATCTAGTCACCAAATTGACTAATTCTTAGTTGGTTCTTTAGAGTCATTTGAAAGGCTAATCTTTGTAAAATCCAATCAAGATTATCCACCGGTCAAGTTTGGTTTGGCCAAGACCTAAAAAGCAGGAGGTAAATCACATTCAACTCACTAGTGCTTTCACCATATGAATTTGGCAGAATATTCTTTTCTCAAATACCATGACCCACATCTCACTACCTGTATTTAACAATTCTGAGTGGCTTTATCCAGCATGATCTGCAAAGTCAGATCAACAATACCTCTGATACTAAGTATACACGTTGTGTGGCGAAACGATATTACAAGCACAGGAAGACGGCGGGTTCTGATGGAAAACAGAGCTAGCTAGCTGGAATGTAGTCAGAGGTATGGAAATGTGCCTTTTTTGAACAAGACACTTGGCCTCAGGTAGCTGTGAGGTTGAGTCACAGCTCAAAGGCCTGACCTCAGAGCGCCTCACCGGCCTTGGACTGCTGTGGGTAGTTTTGATGTTCGCTTTCGTTTCCAGCTTCCCAGCTTCCACGCATCCTCCTTGGATGCAAATCGGAAAGCAATCCCTGGGCAGTTAACAAATCCGTGGACTTTTAAAAACAGTTCTACGGTTCCTAAGCTGATGCTTTGTTCAAGAGCATTTAAAAATGATGAATTATTTAATCCTCCGTGCGGTAGCTCCACACTCATTCCCACTTTAAGTACCGAGATACGAGAGACAAAGGTAAGTGGTTTGCCCCACGTTACCCGGCGCAACCACCCGCCCTCGGCCGAGTTCCTGGTTCTGCCGGTCGCGGTGCACCGACCGCGCCGAGGAGGGACCAGGGCGCTAGGCAAGCAAGGGCCAAGCGAATCGGCTGCAGACGCGGAGGTGCTGGATCGAGCCTCTCTGTCAAATAACAGTGAGAACCAGGGGCGCAAACAGCCTGGCCAAACTCTCAGTACCACCTGCACGGTTTTTACAGGGAGGAAAAACTCAGGCCCTGAGTCCTCTAACCAGCGCCCCCCCCCCCCCCAAAGAACCCTTTATTTCAAAAGCAGGAGCAGTTAGGAGGGTTTCCAAGACCTGCATTGGCCCTGGCCCCCAACGTGAGGGGACCGCACCCTTCCGCGGGATCAAAGCCTCTTTCTTTCCCGCACGGCCGCGCTCGCTGACCCAGAGGGCTGCACCCCCGCTCGCAGAGACGCGCGCCCACCCGGCGCACCGACCGCAGCCCTGCTGGAGCATCTCCGGGCGAAGGAGCCAGCCGCCGGCAGCAGAGCAGGAGGACCGCGCGGGGAACATCGTTGCGCCCTCCCCTGCGCTCACCGCAGCTCCTCCCCTCCCGCCAGCGTCCCGGGCCGGCCGCATCCCGCCGCCACCTGCCCCGACCGGCCCTCCCCCGGCCCCCCCAGCGCCCGGAGCCGCCTTACCTGAGCCGGAGATGTGGACCCGGAGCGGGCGGCCCCTGCTGGAGCACGACGATAGGTCACTCTGGGAGCGGCCGCGGGGGCTCGGGTCCCCGGGCAGCCAGCGCTGAGCGGGCGCCGGCGGCGGGGCGGCCGCTTGGGGCTCGGGGGCTGCGGCCGCTGCCTGCTCGGCGGGCTCGCCCGGGGGCTCCGCGGCGCGTCTGCCCGCCTCGGCCATGGGCTCCCGGCGGCGGCCGGCCCGGAGCGCGGGGTGGGGCCGCCTGCGCTGCCGGGAGCGGCGACCCCGAAGCAGCGCCGAGGGCGGGGAGGCTGGACGCTGGGCGCCGAGAAGCCGGTGGGGAGGGCGGGAGGAGGAAGAGGACAGAAAAGTTTGCACAGGAAGGAGCCGCCTACAGCCGGCTCTCGCTCCGGCGGGCGAAAGCCGCAGGGCTCGGAGCGGGGCCGCCCTCGGTGACCGCGAACCTCCCGGCTGCTCCTCCCCCAGGCCCAGGCACTGCCCTCTGCGCGAGGGCAGCAGCGGGGTCCGCTCCGGCCGAGCGGCTGGTCACCCAGCAAGCCGACCTCAGAGAAGTGGCGTCTGGGCTTCAGGAGCTGTAATGTAAGGTCAAGGTTAACAATGCATTTCCATTTCTTTGGGATGGGGGCGGGGGGGGGGGGGGCGGGCGGGGATGCCAGATACACGCTCTGGGGTCGCCGTGGGATGGAACAGAAATGGCCATACCCAGTTGACAGACACGAGACCGCGGCGCAAAGGACACCAGACCTGCCGGTGGCTTCGTGGCAGATCCAGGACCTTCTAGCCCTCAAAGCCCTTCTCTACCCTCGACCGTTGGCCACACTCCTGGGTTTCTGTCGACTGGGTAAACTCAAAGGTCATGTTTAAAAGGCCAGTCTTCCGAGAACTGAATAAATAACACAGATTTGATCACTGAGTCTACACTTTCTAACGGAAAGACAGGTTTCCTGGCCGCCGTGGACTGCAAATATCTTTGTTGATATACCATGCCTTGTCGGATTGTGCAAACTGGGCAAGTGGAGATTTCGCTGATTCGGCGGGGTATTTCACAGGATAAGCTTTATCAGGTTCACATTAGGCCCCCAAGTTGTGGCTTGCCCAGAAGAGAAAGGCTGTAAATCAGGCTCAAGAGTCACCTGAAGAATCATTCCTGAAAACTCATGGCAAGAGAGGAATGTCCCTGGGTCCAGTCAGGGGCCAAAGATAGGCAGCAGGAAGAGAAGGGGGGGGGGGGGGGGGAAGGGGTTAGCAATGAATGAACATTCATTGAGGCACCATGTTTCAGGTGGATGTCAGACACTTTGCACATATTTTATCCTTTAGTAAGAAAACCAACCCAGCAGAGGAGGTAAGAGAAAGGAGGGACAGAAATGAGGGGTGCAAGCTAGGGAGGTCCCTTACTACCCAGAAAGGCCTTTGTGGCAACTAGGTCGTAATAATAGCAATACCTCACCCTTAACAATTTAAAATGTCTTTCACCTAGAATTTTCACAGCAACCCTGTGCAGAGGGTATGATTATTCCAGCTTTGCCGTGAAAACCATCCAAATACAGATACATTTCCACCCAGTCAGCCACGCTCACCTGGTCCTGCTCTAAATATTTTCTACTTTTCCACCTCTTCAAATTTACACGCCTCCAAATGTGACTTTACTTTCTGATACCTCGGAAGTGTAGGACAGAAAAAAGATGTCCCTGCTTCTGAGCATTGACTTGTATTGTTTTAGTCAGTGGGGTAGCTCGATGGGTTTCTCCCTTTCCCCAAATGATCATCATTAGGTTACAGTGGTGATTCTCATCATCATCATCTGCTACCCCGTGGGTTGTATCACCCAGTGATGCTGTCTGACTCCTTACATCCACTTTCTCAGCAGTTAGCGGCCCCCCACCCCCCCGCCGCCGCCACGAGCTGCCTGATTTTTGGGGCACACATCCCTGTTCTCTGCAGGTGGGGATCCCCCCACTTTACTCCCCATGGGTTACAGCATGAGAGCTCCAGCTATCCTTCCAGGACTCCTGCTTTCTCTCCTTTCTCTGCTTTCTCCTCTGCATCATCTCTTGTGAAGATAAATAAAGGAGTGATTAAATACTTCAGAACACAGAAGCCTTCCCTGGTGTATTATTCAGTTATCCAGCAATTTACCATTTCAGCTATTTTTCCATAAATACGTATTTGGGTGTCTGTGTGGGCCAGGCAGCATGCCAAGCACTCCATGCCTTCAAGGAGCCCCTCAACCCTATGTTCCTCCAGTCATTTCCCCCTCACAGCCCAGCTTCTAGGGAAAGTAACATCTACTTGCTAATCCCCTGTTGTTCCCCATGCATTCCATTATTCTCTGGGTGTGTCGCTTCTGTCCCCACTGCTAGAGGAGTGGAGCCACTTGGGCTAAAATCACTTTTGAGCACCTAGGTGTCCACTGCAGTGGGAACCTCTCAGGTCTGACTTAATCTGGCCCCTGCCCCAGCTTTTGACACTCTTGACCGCTTGTCCCCTTTCTGGATTCTGCCTCCCTGGTTTCTGGGACATTCATCTCACCGGGTGTTTGTCCAACCTCTGCCTCCTTGTTCCCTTCTTCTCGGGGTCTCTTTTTCCATTTATTCTTACCCAATGTTCCCCAGCGTCCATCCTTTTTCTTCACACTTGACATGTTTTCCTAGGAAATCCCACCCTCAGCTCTGAATTGCACAGACTCCCACACCTCTGTCTCCAGCCCAGCCCTCTCTCCTGGTCATCAGAGCCCAGTCTTGATGCTTCCTTGATGCATGGCAGTCAACATTCCCAGAGCTGAACTCTTCCCCTCCCCCACCCTCCTCCACAAATATCTAAAATAAATATCTCCAGGGGTGCCTGAGTGGCTCAGTCAGTTAAGCATCTCATTTTGGCTCAGGTCTTGATCTCATGGTTCGTGGGTTCAAGCCCAACATCAGGCTGTGTGCTGACAGCTCAGAGCCTGGAGCCTGCTACAGATTCTGTGTCTCCCTCTCTCTCTGCCCCTCCCGTGCTTGTGCTCTGTCTCTGTCTCTCTCTCTCAAAAAAATAAATAAACATTAAAAAAGGCTCCCTTCCTCTCACTCTGCTCCTCTCTCATTCCTAGAGTGATCTTTCCAAAATGCTCACAAGATTGTGCTGTTCCTCCATTAACATCCCTTTAAAAAAAAAAAAAAAGTTTATTATTGAGAGACAGAGAGACACAGAGCATGAGCGGGGGAGGGGCAGAGAGAAAAAGAGACACAGAATCCGAAGCAGGCTCCGGGCTCTGAGTTGTCGGCACAGAGCCCAACTTGGGGCTTGAACTCATGAACCGTGAGATCATGACCTGAGCCGAAGCCAGACGCCTAACCGACTGAGCCACCCAGGTGTCCCCATTAACGTCTCTTCTAAATGAGTGTCCATGATACACATTGAAGTGTCTGTTCTTCGTCATGGCAGATCAGGACTTCTCTCACTTGCCCTACTCTTTCCTCACTATTATACACACCCTGCCCTGTGGTGTGCAGATCTCTTTGTGGCTCCCTGTTCCTCTCCTCACAGCGCCTTCACACCCCCATTTCCTCTGCCTGGAGTGTGATTCCTGCCTTCCTTAACTGACCAACCATCACTCATCCTTCAAGCCTCACGTCAAGTATCCCCCCTTCCATGAAGCTTTCCTGACACCTCCCTCACCTCCAAGTCAGGCCAGGCCCCCTCCTAGTGTCAGAATGTCCCATGTGTGTCTCTGTTATGTCACTTTTCACACAGGGTTGTAGTTGTTGGGGCACTAACCTCTGTCCCCTACTCCCTGTGAGCTACCTGAGGGCAGCAGGTACTGAGACCGGCCCTTGTTCTCTCAGAATGCTGTGTGTTCAATGAATGAATCAATAAATGAAATCTGTCTGGGGAGACAGACATTAACAATTACCAGGCAATTCATGGCAAGTGACAAAGCTGAGAAGTATGTGGAAGGTGCTATGGAAACCCAAAGGAGCAGGCACCTAATTGGTCCGAGATGAAGGATCAGGGAAGGCTTCTCAGAGGAAGTGGTTTCTGAGATGCAGAGGCACCCAGGATGTCTGAGGCACAGACGCTTGAGAAAGACACTCCTCAGGACACTGTAATAGATGGTTGGAGAACAGGAAGTCTAGGAGGAGTAGCTAACTTTTGAGTCTAGAAAGGTGGACAAGAAGTGGATTAGAGCTCACTTCAAATACCCTTATGTTTATGCAATACTAAAATAGTTAGACATCATATTTATTTGGGGCTTGTTTATTTCTGGTTTTGTTTATCCTGTCTGACTCCTGCTATAAGATTTCCGTTTTCTTAGCAATGTCTTCCTGGCATCTAGGACAGTATTTTGCCCAGCAATTAAACCTATTTCACAGACTGATAAAAAGAGGCAGATGGTTCCATTTTTCAAAGCAAAATGTTTCTAAATGGTATTAATCAGTTTGTTTGTTTGGCTTTTTTCATTAAACATCATTTCTGAAAGGTTAGAGACAAAAACTGAAGATGTGAAAGGAACTACTTTTAATTACGCAGTGTTGTAATGGATTTAACCCACCAAAAACATAATCTCATTGTTTGCCCATTGTCTTTAAAATAGTGGTTTATGAAGCATCTGGATAGCTCATTTGGTTCAGTGTCCAACTCTTGATTTTGGCTCAGGTCATGATCTCACCGTTGGTGAGTTTGAGCCCCCCGTCGGGCTCGGTGCTGACAGCATGGAGCCTGCCTGAGATTCTCTCTCTCTTCTGCTTTCCCTGCCCCTCCCCCACTTGCCCTCTCTAAATAAATAAATAAATAAATACATACTAAGAAAATTAAATAAAATGATGATTTATGTAAGAATATAAAAGACATAATGAAAATGTATCAATTACTTTGATCTGCCCATTAGAGCCTAGGACACTCTAAGCTTTCAGCAGGAGCATGTGGATGGAATGCATGCCCTTCAAGGCCACTGTCTTCCTCCTCCCTCACCAGGCCACGGGGGCCTCTCCTAACGTCACAACTGACTTCAAGGGTTCTTTGTGTATTATAGTTTCACTTATGGAAGGAGGTCTTTTTATTCAAAGATTTTAATACATAGTGCAGGGTGCTGGCATTTGTGAAATTAAACATGCTAGGGAGCTGAAGGATATTTAGTAAATCATTGATACTTCATAGTGTGGTAGTGTTTAGATATGAGTGGTGCCCAACACCTGTACTGCTCAGGTTAAAATCAAACTCCCTGAAGACATTTCTTGAAGACAATACCAATCCCCTTGTAACTTGGATTACTTTTATAACATAAATTTATTGTGCTGTCTTCCCCTGCCCCCCCCCATATACAGAAATTTCCATTTATGAGATTTTCTATAGAAAGCATGCACACAGCAATATAAAAGTTTTCTTAGGAAATACCATTCCAGAATACATGGCATCAGACATGAGTATCTTTCATGGACAATATTATTTCCTTAATACATGAGATAAAATCGCCATGAGTGAAGGAAGGGAAATCAAAGTAATAATATCTGAAAAGCGGTGTCATAGATCGGAATGGATGATACACAGTCAAAATGAAATAACAGAAAAGCAAGGAATCCAGGTAATGAAAAGAGCTTGGTAACAAAACAAACAAAACAAAACAAAAATGAAGATAAAGGACCATGTGAACATAGGCCTGCGTTTGAGGTTGCACTACACAGGAAAAAGAGGAAATGGAAACTCTTTATGATGACCTCTAGGGTTTCTTCTGGTCTGAGATTTGATGGTTCTACAATAATTTTTTGTTTGAGTTTGTTTTAAAACTGAGGATTAAATTGTTTTATGGGAGAGGCCAAAGCGGGTTCACAGCGGGTTCACCATTTCTCTGTGGGGTATAAGGCTGCGAAAGTAAACATCTTTCTCTTTTTCCCCCTCCCCTCTCTTCTTCCTCTCTCCTTTTCTTCCTTTCTCACTCTACATTAAACAGCTACTCTGTCCTACTATGTGTAGGCTCTGTGCCAGGCATAGAGGTAAAGGAATCTCTCCAATCTCAGACCAACAGCCATGGACACAGGGTATACAAACAACAATGGCGAGACAAGGGAGGCAATTGTTGATCCTCTTTCGTGGGTCAGGAAAGACTTCAGGTGGGAGAACATAAGAAGGAGGTCCTTAAAAACTGCGTGGGGATGAAAAATAGAAAGAGGCAGGGAAAGCACGGCCGGCATAGAGAATACCACCACAGGAGCCCAGGAGGAGAGTGGGGAAAGAGGATATGGAACACAGAGGGTCATCAAGGGATTTAAGCAGTGTTGCAACATGATCAGAGTCATCTTTCGCTTCCATTTTGATACCTTGATTTGATACCTAAGTGATACATATACTTGATATGTTGAGTTGTTTTAAGGAGTTGAAGTGTTTTAAGGAGCACATGAAGTGCTGAGTGTAATGACTAAGCATAAACAGGTACTTGGAACTCAATACGATGCTCTAAGACAGATAGGATATGCACTAGATTTCTTTATTTCTACAAATCATACCCAGCCCAGCCCTATCCACAAGGTGGCCCAAGAGACATTTTCCAGAATTCCTTCCTTCTCCTTGAAACAAACAAGAAGTATTTACAGCTTTAAGAAGATAGGAAGGGACTGTCCCGTGGTTCCCAAGGTCAGCTACAGGGTCCTTCACCTAGACTTCTAGACATTGGCATGCTCCCATGACACTCAGTCAACACAGAAGTCACCCCTTCCATGTCCTGACTCTCCAGAGACTGTTAGAAGGGTGCTAAGGTACCCGTCACTAAGATATCAAAAGTCTCAACCCCATTCCCAGTTGGAGGTGGAGGTGTCCAACACCTCTGGGGATTGGATCCTCTTCAATTCAACCCTCAAAACACTAAAATCAGTTTGTTGGTGGGAATGCAACGTGGCACAGCCCCTTTGGAAACTAGTTTGGCAGTTTCTTATGAGGTGAAATGCACACTTAACTCTGTGACTCAACACTCCCATGCATAAGTATTTACGCAAGGGAAATGAAAACTCACGTTCATGCGAAAATCTGAAAGCAAGTGTTTATAACAGCTTTATTCATAATCTCCAAAAACTTAAAACAACCCCCAAAAAGTACATCCACACAATGGAATACTACTCAGCAGTATAAAGGTATGAAGTACTGATAGGTACGGGATGCAGGAATCTCAAAAGCATCACAATAAGTAAAAGAAGCCAGACACAAATGACTTCATGCAGTATTCTTCCACTTCAGTAGTGTTCTGGAAAAGGCAAAACTATAGGGACAGAAGAGACAGCATGCTGGGCATATGAAGAGGGGAATTTTTTTTGGCTAATGAAATTGTTCTATGTCTTGACTGTAATGGTGATTGTGCAACTGTATTTGTCAAAAGTCATAGAATAATATGCCAAAACCAGGAAATTTTACTGTGATTAAATTATACATCAGGAAAAAAGAAAAGGAAAAAAAAATCCCGCCACATCGCCCTCCCTTTCCTTCCTTTTGGGGATTTAACCAAACCAAAGGAGAGTTCACCCACCTGATGCACGGCAAGCCAATAGAAACTGACATTGGGCTTTAACAGTGGAGGAAGATAGGCTATTTATTGTTGTGGTGCCATCTAGAAGAAGGGGAGCTAATCCTCAAGTCCCGGATGCCCTGACAGCTTACAAGCAGGAGTTTTTGAAGGGTGAAAAGTCAGATAAGGGTTTCATGCTCTTGGATCGTGCTGATTGATTAGGTGTAATCAATGGCCAGCTACGATATTTCCTTTCTTGATCATCTTGTCCCTTCCGGTGACTCTCTGGTTTCAGTGTGATTGTAGTGAGGTGGTGGTTCCGCTTTAGGGGCCTGGAACTGTAGGATGTTCCGGGCAGATGACATTAGCGATGTCATCTCTAGAACAGAAAGGGAAAGGTTCTACATCCTGTGACTATTATTGCTATTTTCTTGCAAACACGGCACATTATGTTTGTTATCTCAGGCAGAACAGCATCCCACAGACTTTTTGGGAAACAACTTTATATGTTATTTCCTGAGGCAATTTTAGAGGCTTCTTTAACAGTCACTAAGGGCTATGTGACTCTGGTCAGAGGCAGGGAGGAGCCATAGGTCTGAATTGTGGGATCTGGGGGTGGGGTGGGGGGAGGGCATTGCATCCCTGGTTTCAGGGACAATCTGGCCAAGTTTCCTTGAATGGCCAAAATTTCCAGCAAACAGAGACCTGCTTAAAGATGTTTTTTATGCCTGGAAACTTCTCTAGCTTGGAGGCCTTGTAATCACATGCAAAAATAAATGTTAAAGTGCTATTATGTGGCTCCCACAAAACAAAGGTCTATGCTTCTGGAAGGGAGACAAATGGATTCATCTGCAGCTGCACCAGGTGGTGATGGTCGGGGGCGGGGGGACCCAACAAACAAAACACAAATGTCAGTATAGGAGTCTTTTGGACTTGGTGATTTCAAGTTTGTTTTTAAGCAAATAACTCCCAAACAAATTGAACTTTCAGAAGGGGGGGGGGGTGGCAAATAATTCCTCGATGAGAAGACCCTGAAGAAAAAGACAATAACACCTCTTGAACTCTTTTCTGCTCCATTCTCTCTCAGAATAGCATCCCACCACAGGATTTGTTCTTCAGGCTGAGTCTGCTGGAGTGAAGGGGGGGAGATGGAGACAGCGGGGGTTCAAGAGAAACGGGGAGTGCAGAGGGACATGGTGGCGGGGGGAGGCGAGGAGTAAGTAGAGACATATGGTCAATTCTCACGGGTATAATCCTTTCAAGGGTGCTCTAACAGGAAACAGCTGGAAGAGAGGGTGCTTTAGCTAGGTTGGCCATGGGAGGCCTTTCTGAAGATGGGACCTGTACACAGGTCTAAAAGATGAGGCATCATAGGTACCAAGGCACAGAAGCCACGATTCCAGGAAGAGGGACCAGCAGATGGGAAAACGCTGCAGGAAGAATGAGCCATGGAAAGGCAGCCAGGGAGGCTGGGAAGTACTGAACAAGTGTGAGCTGCGGGTGGTAAGGGTGATGCAGAGAAGAAGTGGGGGGTGGGGGGGGGGAATCTAGGGCCTCTGCTACTCCACGTGGAACAAAATATATAAGATTTTAAGCATGAGAGTGAGATAATCTGAATTACACCATTTTGGATTTATTTGTTTATTTTGTGTGTGTGCACGCATGGATGGGTTGGAAGTGGGAAAGCTGTGAACGGAGGTCACTGAGAGTTTTGGCTTGGAAAAAAGTGGTAAAACTTGCTTTTTTTTTTTTTTAAAGAAATAGGAAACTGGTTTTATTCAATATTTAAAAAATAAGCAAAGCTATAATAATTAAAACAATGTGGTGCTAGCAGATTAACAGCTGTTAAAATTTATTTAACACATAAAATGTATCAGATATCATTCTAAGAACTTTATATGTATCACCCCTTCAAGCCTCACAAAAACCCTACAAGACAAGGACTTTGCAGCGCTATTTTAAGGCTGAGGAACAAAGGCACAGAGAGATTAAGTAAAATGTCCCAAGCCCCAGTGGTCTTACATGGTCTGGTTCCAGAGCCCATGCTATAACCACACATCATATGACCTGTTGGCACCAATGAGATGGCTAAGCTCATGAGACAGAATATGGAATCCTAATCAGTCCCAAATATACCTAAATCTTAGTCTATCATAAAGGCACCATCACAAATCAATGGGAATTAATCAATAAACTGTGCTTGAAATTTTTCCAAAGCATTTGGAGACTCTTTTGTAAAACTTCCTTTGACACATTCACAAAGAGACATTAAATAAAGATGGATTAAAGAATTAAATGCCAAAAACACAAACCATGAAAAGTTAGAAAAAAAATGGGACAGAAAAGCACTTTCTAGAAAAATAAAAAAAAAAAGGAAAAGTACTTTCTAGAAATGAAAGTAATGGAAGAAATCGCAAAGGAAAAAAATCAACAGGTTTGACTTCATAAAAATTAAGGACTATAATGTAAAACAATTCAGAAACAAAATGAAAAGAAATTGCTTTCCAGAAATATTGTATCCAATTTTCATTATGGTTCACAAGATTGCATCAATTTATACACTTGCTTGCAGTATTTGAGAGCTCTCATACTTTATCAGCATTGGCCATAAAAATTTTAAAAACATTTTCCAAATTGACAACAAAGGAAATGCTAGGTTTCTGTTATTATAATTAGCATTTTAAAAGTCTTGTGATTTGGAATACCTATGTGATCTCTTTATTGGCCATTTGTATTTTGTTTGTGAGATCGTTGCTCATGCCTTTCTCTGTTTATCTGTGGGGATTTTAGCCTTATTGATTTGTGGGAGCACTTTATGGATTAGGAGAGTACAGGGTTTTTTTTTTCCATATTTGTAGAAAACATATTTTCCCAGTTCATTGTTTACTTTTTCATTTCTATTTTACATTTTTTTTGCTATTGTTAATGGATTTTTTTTCAAGCCAGTTGTGTATACAGAAAAGCTATTGATTTTTACATCTTTGTGACCTGTTATCTTATTGAACTCTTTTTAGCTCTAGGAGTTTTCAGTTTATTCTGTCTTGGGTTTTTTTTTTTGTTTTTTTTTTTTGGTCCATAATAATATCATCCACAAAAACAAGGGAGGGATAAAGTGAGGAAAAGAGGAAAGGGGTGGGGGTGGGGATCATGGGGAGGATACTTTCTCCTCCTTGCTAATAATAAACTCTTATTTAGGCTTGATATGCTATTTCTTTAGCTCGAATTTCCAGCAAATATGGAAATTTGATAGCTTTTCTTTATTCTAATGGGAATGTCCCTAGAATTTCACTCTTAAGTATGAAGTTGGCTCCTGATTTGATATAGAAATTAATAAGTATCTTAGGAATGATTTTTCCAGTCTAAATATTGTAGCAGGATATAATTCCTATCAAAGATGGTAATAGGAATAAAAGCAAAACTTTAAACTTAATGCAGAAAACACAGTGGCAACACCATACATTTTTGAGGGCAGAACAAAAAGTCCTCCTCAACTATTTTCTCTCTTATGGGACAATTAAAAACAAACAAACAAACAAACAAACAAACAAAAAACCAGTCCCTTGATTTTCCTTTGGGCAATACTCCTCCTCCATTTGTAGAAATCAACCCCTGGTTACTTAAACTGAAGTTTAATTTATATACATTATGTCAATTTAAACGTACAATTTGATGAGTTTTGACAGATGGACACACTAGTGAAATTACCACAATCACAATGCTGACAATTTCTATCACCCCCAAAAGATTTCTCCTGCTCCTTTGCAGTCCAACTCTCCCTCTGCCCAAAACCCCAGGCAACTACTGACCTGCTTTTTTTGTCATTATGGATTACTTGGCATTTTCTGGAATTTTATGTAAATGGACATACTGTATGGACTCTTTTGTATCTGTGTGATTTTTGTTTGTTTGTTTGTTTTTAAATTTTTTTTTTCAACGTTTTTTATTTATTTTTGGGACAGAGAGAGACAGAGCATGAACGGGGGAGGGGCAGAGAGAGAGGGAGACACAGAATCGGAAACAGGCTCCAGGCTCCGAGCCATCAGCCCAGAGCCTGACGCGGGGCTCGAACTCACGGACCGCGAGATCGTGACCTGGCTGAAGTCGGACGCTTAACCAACTGCGCCACCCAGGCGCCCCTGTTTGTTTGTTTTTAGTTAGCTCCATTCCTACTTCTAGAAAGGTAGAGATGGGCCCTTGAGAGCTAAAGAAATGGGGTGCTACTAACACATTCCATTTCCTGGAATGAACTGTAAGGTCCCCTGGAACCACAAAGAATAATCTTACTTTAGGAAATTAGTGAGAAGCTCTAATATTAGCGGTCAGAGAGCGTCAATTAGATCCTTTGCATTTTGAGGATTTACAAGGAAAAGTGTACTTACTCCTGGCATTGATGCTTACTCCTTGGAAGGGAAAGGGGAATAGATGTTTTGAGTCCACGAAGGCTTAGACTCCAGAACCAATCATGACCCAGTGCTCTGAAATTCTGAAGATGACCATGTGTGTAAACTGAAAAGACTCACCGAGGCACTCAGAGAGATGGCCACTCAAGTGTGCCCAAATTGCTAACCATGGAGATGTCTCCTCTTGAAAACCAGATATGGACCCCTACACTATCTGGGGTGCAAGCCAAAAGAAGTGATCATGGAGAGCAACCACCTTGAAAACCCAGTACCCTGGGGGTTTAGGGAGGTCATATGCGTACATTAGTTTCTCATTCTCATACCACAAACTTAGTAGCTGAAAACAAAACAAATGGGGGCACCTGGGTGGCTCAGTTGGTTGTGTCTAACTTCCGTGCAGGTCATGATTTCATGGTTTGTGGGTTCAAGTCCCGCATCAGGCTCTGTGCTGACAGCTCAGAGCCTGGATCCTGCTTCAGATTCTGTATCACCCTCTCTCTCTGCTCCTCCCCTGCTCATGCTCTGTCTCTCTCTCTCAAAAACAAATAAACATTGAAAACAAAACAAATATATTATCTTATATTTCTGGAGGTCAGAAGTCCAAAATGGGTTTCACTGAAGTAAAATCTAAGTATTGGTAGATCTGTGTTCCTTCTGGAAGCTCTGGGAACGAATCCAATTCCTTACCTTTTCAGCTTCTAGAGACTGCAAGCATTCTTTGGCTCCTGATTCTCTTCCATCTTTAAAGCTAGCAATGGTCAGTCAACTCTTCTTCATGATGCCATCCTGCTCGATCTGACTCTTCTGCAATCCTCTTCCCCTTTTAAGGACCTTTGTGATTACATTTGGCTCAGCCAACTAACCCAAACTAATCTCCTTATTTTAAGGTCAGTATTTTAGCAACCTTAACTCCACCTGCAATCTAAATTCCCCTTTGCCACATGACGTATTACATATTCATTAGAGGTTTTGAGAATTAGGAGTGGACATCCTCAGGGAGTGGTGCTGGTGGTATGATTTTGTCGACAACAGTTTGTGAACTGAAGGAGCTACAAAGAGCTACCACTCTGAGAAACACACACCAGCCTCCTGGCTAGGCTAGAGAGGGCCATCCAGGTGAGTTCAATTTTCTAGCTCACCATCATGAGAGCCCATACACAGTCATCCTGGGCAACCAGGGAAATGACCATGAGTGGGAAGGAAAACCTGTGAAGAACCCAGGAGGCCAGCCCTAAATGTACCACAGCACAGAACCAGGATTGTTTGTTCAATTCTGCAGGGCAGTTTGCAACAGGATTCACAGGCAGGTTGAGGAGCAGCAAGAAGCTGGGCAGTTGTGGATGGTCCAACACCAGGGCTCTCCCCACTGGGGATGTGGAAGTTGGGACTTCCTGTTTTTTAAACAGACTTTTTTTTTTTTTTCTTAGAGAGAGAGAGAGAGAGAGAGAGAGCAAGAGCATGAGCAGGGGAAGAGGGGCAGGAGAGAAGGAGAATCTTAAGCAGGAGCTCAGCTTGGAGCCTGACTTGGGGCTCAATCCTATGATCCTGGGATCATGACCTGAGCCAAAATCAAGAGTAGGATGCTCAACCAACTGAGCCACCCAGCCGTCCAGGGACTTACTTACTTTTTTTTTTTTTTTTTTTTTAATATCATGAGCACCTACAGCAGCTCATGTGGAAAGGGAGATATATCAGGATATTAAGCCTTCTGCCTAGAAGATAAGTAGGTATTTGAGGCAGAATTACTGAAAATAAACAAAACACAATGAACAAGGTATCAAAAATTGAAATCAAGATAAGATCCAGCACTGTACGTAAGAAAACAAAAAGAGTAAATGAAAAAATCCCGTTATTCTGAGGATGAATCCACCCATGTAAGATCATGTTTCATCACTTTACAAAAGTAAGGCAGTCCTGAGAGTTCTTTATTTGTTATGTTGCCCAGTAGCTGATACAGAAGGATTCAGATATGGATCTTGCCTTCAAAGTTAAGCAAGAAGGTTGCACAGTAGTTTCTGAAATACTAAAATGAATGTTTCATTTTTATAATCCCATTTTACCTGTTGATGAATAGACTGCACCATTTAAATTTTCTGTGAAAATTGGGAAAGCAAAATATAGAGAATAAATCTTATATAGATGTTTGAGAGATCCTTCCTGTTTAGAATGAACATTTAAGCAGTTTTGTGGTCAGATAACAATATGGACTGTACTGATCTTTGCAGAATGAAGTTCTTTCTGATAAGTTCTCAAGGTATCAATATCCATGGATGAAGATAATGTATTGTAAAGGGAAGTGGGTTGTAGTCTCTATCTAGAGACTTTAAGGGATTGCAGTCATGTACATTACACATGTTGCCGTCTTTAATTCCTTGATAAGAGGGTGTACAGACAATAATATGAGAAAGGGGTCTCTGCATGGTGCCTGTTTGCAGGGTATGGCATCTCTTCAGGTGAGCTAGCCATCACCTTACCACCGCACTTTATCTATTTTGACCATGGTGTCATGATACAATCCTTGATAGTTCTCTAGGTCTCACCTATTGTAGCCTCACATGGGGCTCTGGTCTTTTTTTTTTTTTTCGATTTTTTTTTTCTATTCCTATTTTTTTTCTTTTTTCTTTTCTTTTCTTTTTTTTTTTTTTTTTTTTTTTTTCTATTTCTACATCTCTACACCAATGTGGGGCTCAAACTCACAGACCTGAGATCAAGAGTTGCCCACTTTACCAACTGAGCCAACCAGGCACCCCAAGGCCCTGGTTATCTTATGAGAACATCATAGGAATTTCTTCTTAGATTTTGCCTGCAAGACTAACTCTTCATACCTTGAAATGTCTTCAGCTACTCTAGTAAATAGCCCTCAGTGTTCTAAAAGGGATAAGACCCTCTTCCTCCCTCTTATGAAAATTGCTTGAGGCTTTTCTAATCTTCCTTACAGGTCTTATCTATAGATTGTCCTCAGAAGACTCTCTCCCCCTGGTAATTTCCCTCCCTTTACTCAAGTACTCTACACATCTCTCTCACAGCAGTCCTTAATCACTGCTTATCTCTGTGGCTACTTTATCTCCTCACTTGAGACTCTGGCTTTTGAGGGAAACACAGTTCTTGGAAGCTTTCTGAGGTCTGGCTTTATATCCTGGGCACCTGACTTATGCTGATGGCCTCTGCCTAGAACACCTTTGTTCCCACTGTCTGGCTAACTAAATTAACTTACTCATCCTTGAGACCTCAGTTTGAATTTTAATTCCCCAAAGAAGCTTTCTCTGCCCCCAGACTAGATCAGAGGGTCTACAATATCTATAATATTATATTTCGGTGGTCATTTTTGTTTGCTTGTTTTCTTTTGTTCGGGTGGCCATTTGTTCAATGTCTTTACTTTCCACTAGAAAGTAAACCATATGGGTTTCCTTGCCATTGCCACTGCTGGGCCCAGCTCAGTGCCTGGTACAGAGCAGGGGCTGAATAAATGTGTTTTGACCTAATGAAGTAAAGGAGTAATGACCGTCAGGGCAGCTCTGAGTTTAGCACGACGGTTGAAAACATGGGCCATAGTCTCTTTGGGCAAGTTATTTAGGCTCTTTGTGCCTCTTGTAGAATGGGGCTTAGAAGAGAGGCCAGCATAGAGTGAGCCCTAAATGGTACGTACCAACACCTTAAAAACCTACCTCTCTGCAATCACGGCATTTTCATGATCACCACATTCAATTGTTGCTTTTCTAATGCACTTACCCAGCTCACATCAATATAAATATTTCATCTAATCTCTTTGTATATTTTTAGAGCTTACTATCCTGTTTCCCTAAGTTCCCAGGGCTGACTTCTCTATCAGTGCAGGAGGCACAGTGCCCAGGGCCCACAACACTTGTAGATGCCCACAGACGTTTTAATTTCTCCTAAAATTTGAGAGGGGGGGGGGGGGAACCCACCTTAAACTTTAAAGAAAATGTTTACATATATAAATATATATGATCTATATTTTATATATATTTCATATACATGCCATTTATATATGCTTTACACATGGTTTTTATATAAACTATATCAAATATATTTGCTTTTTACCAACAAATCTATTATATATATATAACATATATACAAATATGTATATATTACGTATTATATATATGTGTGTGTATCTGTGTATCTATGTATATATCTATCTATCATCTGTCTGTGTATCTATGGAGGAGGAAGGATGCCATGAAGGCATCAGGCCTGGCGCTCCCAGCCTGCCGCTCTATGTACCCGAGTCTTCTGGGTTCAGTAAAAAGAAATAACTGAAATACCAGTGCGGTGGCATCACAACCTCTGCGCACCATTGAGTGGTTTAGCGCAAGGGCAGGCTGCTCAATGTGAAAGGCCACCCAGCAGCAGGTGATCGATCTCTCCATCCCAGCCCTTTCCTCCGAAAGAATGCGCTCCACCTTCAGAACCTGCCGTGGAGAGAGCTGGGCTCCCCTTCCTGACCAGCCGGTCCCCTGCCGCTGGGCTGGTCCCGGGTTCCTCAGGCAGGTTTCCTGCCACACTCCTCTTTTCCCACCCTGGTGTGCCCCGCGGGACGCAGCCTCCTGCCCCCAGCCCGGTGCTGGTCCCCTACCTTGCAGTGGTTCTTCAGGTTTCCTCTTCATCGCTCACCTCTCTCCTCCCTTCCTCCTCTTCACTCATGGTTCCTGCACACTGTCTGCTTTTCTCGACATCGTGGGTTGTTTTTGATTCCAGATTTCAGGCACTCTGTTTCTCTTGCTACCTATTTTCTTTTTATTAGCTTCATGGTATTGTGTTCTTTTTATTATTATTATTTTCTCACCTTCGTTTTCTTTATCTGAGTATAGTTGACACACAGTCACATTAGTTTCAGGTGTACAACGTAGCGATTTGACAAGTTTATACATCATGCTGTCTTCACCACAAGTGCAGCTACCATCTGTCCTGTTACATCTCTATTACAATATTGCTGACTATATTCCTTATGCTGTGCTTTTTATTCCCGCGACTTACTCATTCCATAACTGGAAGCCTCTAGCTCCCTCTCCTCTTCATCCAGTTTGCCCATCCCCCACCCCTTTCCCCTTTGGCAAACCAAAGTTCTCTGTATTTAGAGGTCCGATTCTGCTTTTTGTTGATGCCTCTTTTAGATTCCCATCTAAGTGGAATCACATGGTGTTTGTCTTTCTCAGTCTGACTTATTTCACTTAGCATAATACCCATTAGGTCTGTCCGTGTTGTCTCAAATGGCACAATCTCATTCTTTTTTATGGCTGAGTAACATTCTGTTACATATACAAATACAAACACACCACATTTTCCTTATCCACTCCTCTATCCAACTTAGGTTGCTTCCTTATCTTGGCTGTTGTAAATAACACTGCAGTAAACATAAGGGTGCATAGATCTTTTTAAATTTGTGTTTTTGTTTTCTTTGGGTAAATACCCAATAGTGGAATCATATATGGCATTTGTATTTTTAATTATTTGAGGAGTCTCCAAGTATTCTCCATAATAGCTACTCCTTCTTTTCTTTTCTCCTTTTCTTTTCCTTTCCTTCTCTCTTTCCTTCTCTTCTCTTCTCTTCTCTCCTCTTCTCTTTCTTCTTTCTCTCCTTTGCCCAGCCCCCTTTCAGACTTCTCTTAGTTCTTTTTCTTTTCCAAGCTCTCTTTAAAAAAAAAAATGTCCCTTTTCTGTTTTTTGCTTCCTCTTCCTCTGAGGCCTTGGCCGTTCCCTCCCACTGCTAACCAGGGCTGTGGAAACTCCACCCCTGTTCTGACTGGCAGAGCCCTGGGGACATCAGCTGCCTCAGCCATGAGGACCACTGGAAAGGAGACTTCATGTGTGGCACAGACCTCTTCTCCCAGAATTGGGCCTCCATGCACAGGCACTAATTAGACCATTCACTTTTTAATGAAGACATTGGGAAGGAGAGAAATAGGAGGCAAATGTGTTGCACATTCTGATGTTTGACTGTGTATCATGGTCTAAATCACTGGGTGCTACCCACTGTTGTGCAGAGAAAAGGTAGTTTGGATGGGGTGTTGGGGTGTCGAAGGGGGTTCAGAGCCGACAGCCAAGAAAGAATTCTTGAGGATGTCTTTGATGCAAAAAGGTGATTTTATTAAAGCACGGGGACAGGACTGTGGGCTGGAAGACCTGCCCTGGGGTCCTGCAGAATGACTGCTTATATACTGTGGGATTGGGGGAGGTCAAGTCAAGAGGAAGGTTCTCAAAGGGATTTCCATTTGCTGAAGAGGATTTACACATTGCTGGAGGCCCAGCTATTGTTTTTCCCTCTACTAAAGCATTATGATTAAGATAGTAGCGAGTTCATGGGATTAGGCTCTTGATGAGATATTTGCAAACTGATGGAGACACTAGCAGTTTAACCATTTGTTTCCTGTCCTTTCCTTTGTTCTTGGGCAGCCAGGAGTGCCTGAGGAATACCACAAATCCCACCTGGGGACAAATCCCACCTGCTTGTTTGCAGGGTATCAGCTTGCCTTATGCTCCTGCATCAGTTTCTTTGTTTTGTTTATATTTGACCTGCTTGCCTTTGCAACCCAACACATTTTTCCTCTCCCCCATACACACACCAGTTCGTGGTGGGGCAAAATTAGTTGTTCAATTTGGGACAAAATGTAGATAAAGCCTGTAAATTAAACAGTCTCTTTAGCAAATATTTAGGCTTTACTTTGGGTTAAAGTGTCCAGAATCTCTGAGGCTTTCCTCTCCCCTGCTTCTTCGTAATGTGGAAGGGGGTTGGAGGCAGGGAGGCTTAGGCGTTGTCCTTCAGGTGCTGACTGGTGAGGATCATGGTACCTCTGCTTCTTCTGATCCTGAGGGTGTTCCCAGATGAAGACTGAAGCTGCTAGAATTCATGATCAGGTCTCCGTTGGACCCACATCTGTTTTCACTGGGAAGCTAGAGTCCTCTGAGCTATGGCTATAACCCCCACATCCTTGGCATAGAGAACCAGCCACAGGGAACCACTCAGGCCAGACTTCCTGTGAAGTTCTCAGCTACTTCTGGGTCCTGTCTGTATCACTCAAATATCAGGGTCACCCAGGAAAGCTAAAAAGCAGCCTCTCCGTCTGCCTAACCACATGGCTCCACCTAGTTAAATTTGCCTATCAGCCTAAGACACTCCCTCTGGAGTCCTAAGTTCCTCACCTTATTTATTTAACACATATAATGATACTAGTCTATAAGTACATGAGGCTGAACACATGCTTTGCATGATTTAATTCTCACCACAACCCTGTGAGGAAGATGTGCTATTACTATATATATATTATATATATATATATATAATATATATATATTAATTACATATATTAGTATATATATTATATATATACCAATATATAATATATATACTAGAATATATTATACTAATATTATATATTATTAGTATAATATATTAATTAATTATTAATATGATTATTGATATAATTATTAATTAATATAATATATATATTAGTAATCTCTACACCCAACCTGGGGCTCAAACTTACGTCCCCAAAATCAAGAATCACGTGCTCTTCAGACTGAGCCAGTCAGGATCCCCTGTCATTCACACCTAATAGGAGTGAGGCACAGAGAGGTTGAATGCCTCACCCAGGATCACACAGACCTGTGGTGAAGGTCTGCAGTCCTGCCTGCCTGAAGAATCTGGGCAGGACTCTGGCCTTTGCTGCTTCCTTCTTCTTCCTCTGAACTCCTCGGCTTCCTCCCTTCGTTCCTCCTCCTCCTCGTTCCACTCCCTGCCCCCCAGGCCAGAAAAAGGCAGGATTTTATTTCACTGATGTCTTAAGCTCTCTCTAGCAAGAAGCTGGTTTATTTACCATATAAAGAATGAAGTGGGTTGTTTGTTCTGAAAGCTTTTCTTCTGCATTTCCCAAGAAAGACTGTGTTGATGTTAGCTGTGAGGCAAAAGTTTCACTTCTTCCACTGTCCACTCTGGAAGTGTCAGTGAAAAGAAAAAAAAAAAAAAAGCCAACCTCAAAGTAGGTTAGTAAATGCTTTATTCATTGTCCTCCTGAGGACGATAGCTGGGTAGCCCCGGAGACTGTCTTTCAGATTGTCCTGAAGAACAGCACTGAAGTTCCTTTGCTTACAGGGAATTGTATGTGAAAGCGGAAGGGGTATACAAGCTTGCAAACAGTTCTCCAAATGACATGACAAAATATAATTTGTTTGGTTATAAATATTAAGGTTACTGATTTTCACTTAGACACCTGAAAACCCCTAGGTCATCTTAATGAATTGTTTCTATCCTATCTGTTCAAAAATATTGCCTGTATGGCTCCACTTAACTGGTTTTCTGGTTCTTGGTTTTGGTTTCTCCTTGAGGTCACTTGAGATGGTCATAGGAGGCTGACATCAGTCACCTACCGCAGTTTTAGTGCAAAAAGACTTCTGGGAACTGCTGAGTCTGGCTGGTGGCAGTCACCCAGCTCCCACATGGAGATCCAGATCGTCCCGCGAGACTCAGACATTAGCCGCGCCCTCAGCAACTAATGCTACCCCGGAGGATACCGAGAGCATGACTACTTCCTCTGGCAGCAACAAAGAAGATGTCCGGGGCTGGCCTCCTGCCTTCTCCCACCTGGGAAATCAGGAGCAGTGACCATCGTAAGCCCCTGTGTCCCTGCCGCTGCCCAACATATGGGGGCTGGCTGTCGTGACTCCACAGTGACACACATCTGTTGCTACAGGGACAAAGACTTTGTCCTTCTACTTTGGCACATCAAGGTGACCTCAGGCAAACAGGATGTGATCAGGACTCCTTGACACGGTTCCCCATCGAGACCCAAGATCCTTACAAACAAGCCATGTGCCCCTGAAGAATCTGTTGTTTCTCAGTTATCTGGATCCTCTATTGAAAGCTTTAAATACATAGTTTAAGCCTGTTAAATAATAAAAATTCATCTGAGTACATTTGAAGATCGCATTGGCTTTATTCAATGATTTCCTGAATTCAGCAACGTCCCACCTAGAAAAGTCTGAGGAGTTGTATACAGTAGTTCTGCAGAAAAGAGGGTGGGACAAGGAAGTTATTAGCAAAAGAAAAGAAAGGATGGTTTCAGGCGAGGTCACCTTCCCTAGGGGGAGAAGCAGGAGGAAGATGACTTCACTGGCTGAACAAAAAATTCCAGACTGACTGGTTTAACTCCACTCCCTGGAGAAGCAGAAACTGAAGTTAAGTTAGATATTAAGTCTCGGTGGAGTTTAACATAAATCACTCCATTTGGGATCTGTTTCCTTTTAACAAGCCTTAGTGCAGGTGTATTCTATTGCTCAATTAGCAGTAGCTTTAAGTGCAAAAGACTGTAGCTTTGTAAAGCATTATCTTATAAAATGTAAAATGCAATCTACTCCATGCAGTTCTCTCCTTGAGTGATCGTGTTCCCAAATATTTCAGAGATTTCGCTCTTCAGTCATTTAACAAGTATAGTTTGAGTAGAATCTCTTCTCCCTTTTCATTTCCAAATAAATCTATTTCCTATTTATTCCAAATCCTGTATCAAAGTTTACCCACCTGCTATCCTAGGATTCTTACATGTCCTCCAGGGCACTAAGAAAGGCCTTTCATCCATTTTCAGTATTTCCTACAGAATTTGTACTTAAAAAAATTTTTTTTAGTTTATTTATTTTGAGAGAGACACACAGAGACAGAGACAGAGACAGAGAGAGAGAAACCCAAGCAGGCTCTGAGATGTCAGCCCAGAGCCCGATGCAGAGCTTGAACCCACAGACCCGAAGATCATGACCTGAGCCAAAATCAAGAGTTAGACGCTTAACCAACTGAGCCACCCAGGTGCCTCCAGAAATTGTACTTTTATGATAAGGTTGTACTCATTAACTAAAAAAAAAAAAAAAAAAAAAAAAAAGTCTTTGCCTTCAAATGAAACAATCTATGACCCAAGTGACATTTCTGCGGATCAGAAGATCTCATTAGCATTCTTTAACTGAAATACATGGAAATGTAAATAGTTTATGACATGATAAAAGAAATTTGTTTGGAAGACGGACACTTTCAAAATGTGGGGTTAGTATGGGCAAACGATGTTTAGTGAGAAAACAGCCCCATGGCTGCATTGTCACCATAGCTATGTCTACTGTCCCTTTGCTATCACAGCTTCTAACTCAGGAAAGCTCGAGAAGCCCAGCATGCTACTGGAGCCAACTGCTCCACTGGGGACTCCCCAGAAGGCTGGGCAAATCAAAAGCATAGCTCCCTGCTGGGTTTGCCAACACTGCTGCCCAGAAAACTTGGATACACTCATCACAAGAGCAGCCACTAACTCAAGAGACAAGGGTTTGGAAAAGAGAAAGGAAGAAATTTATTTTGGGTGTCGTCAGCTGTGACAGGCTCAAGCCTTAACAACTGACCTCTCTACGGGCAAGAGGGACACCTAGAGTATTATAAGAAGAGGTTGGGGTGGGGGGACAGGCAAGAGGTCAGGCAGAGAGTTCAGTGATCATGGGTGAGGCTCAGTATGTGTTCAGTCCATTATTATGGATATAGTCTTCTAGGCATTCCATTGCTATCAGGGCTTTTCTGGTGTGGTGGTTGGAAAACGTCTTCAATGCCTCAAGAAAGTGTGGTGAGAAATAAACACAATGGGTTTCAGTTAGAGCATGAGTTAAGTGGTCTTGTCTATTTCTGGTTTTAACTGTTGTGGTCTGTAGTTGAGCAAGAGAGCTCCCTTGCCAACACAGTTGACAAGAAAAATTTTTCCTTCACCCTTTGAAGTTTCTTCTGGCTGGTTTAAGAGTGAAATTGACAGGAGACATATTAACTGGAGAAAATCTAACTTAATTTTGTATGTACAGGAACCTACACACGAGAGATTCAAAGACAGAAAGGTAAAATGAGGTACATGCCACCCTAAGCAAAGGAATGGGAGAGGGACCTAGGGATTCAAAAGTGCAGAGGGCAATTCACAGGCCAATAAGAAGAACAAAAGTTTGGAAATTAGATGTTTGCCTTGCCACACAGATGGGTCACTCAGATAACATGTATCTCTGGTAATAACTCTTATTCTGAACAAGATCCCCAATTTAGATTTTTTTTTGGGGGGGGGGGAGAAAACCTAAATTTTTTTTTGTTAAATGATTACAAAGATAAAAAACAGTTATCATCTGAAAGACTTTGAGGACTTCATCTCGATTTCACTTGTTCTGTTACAGAAACTGACCTAAGACATTAGAAATTCAAGGATATAACCCAACAGGTTATAAAGGAACAGATTGGTGAAACATGGTGGAAGGAGTAAAACTAGTCAGAAGTACTTGTGTTAGTAGTTATATGTGTGGCTAGGATGTTTCCCAACAGGCTCCCTAAAGATATGTGAGTGAATTAATCTTGGTCCCAAGTTAGTAAAAAAGACACTTGCCCCTGTGGAGAATGAGCAAATGCCAGGATTTCTCGGAGATCTCTTTCATTTTAAAGGGTGTCTTAGGTATTTTTAGCCCCTCAAGGGGTAGAATTTAGACTCAGCCCCTCCCCTTTTCCTCCAGTGTTCCTGTACCTTCAAGCACCTGCGTGCTGTCATCACATCCACCTGCAAGCTTACAGAAGATGCATATAGTGAAGGCAGGAACTGCAGGCCTGAACAGAGGGTCCCCATATACAGAAAGTTTGGGGGGGGAGGGTGGCAAATGGAAGTCTACAAATACCCTCTTGGTTAAACTAATGCACCTTTTAAAATAAAGGTCATAGTTTCTTCTGCTGGTGACAACTTGTTGTCTCAGTACGGTCTGTTTCAAAAAAAAAAAAGGACGGGTTCAGGTAAGTTTTAGAGAAGGAAAAAGACTTTCATCAACATCCACTCCACAGTGGAAGAGGCACCAAGTTTTCTTCTATATTTATGACAATTCCAAAGCAGCATAAATCATTTTCAGTGATGAGTATTTGCATCTCCAAACAGGCCAACAACTGTTGGTGTAGTATCTACCTCCATCCCATCTTTATAATCTCTTATTGAATCTTCTGTCCATGCTCCAGCCATGTTATATGGGCTGCACAGACTGAGAAAGACTTCCTTCTAATCTCTCCAATGTAGCTTGGCCTTCTGCTGTTATATGGGATAATCTTTTTTTTTTTTTTAACACATATTTATTTATTATTGAGAGACAGAGAGAGACAGAGCATGAGCAGGAGCAGAGAGAGGGAGAGACACAGAATCTGAAGCAGGCTCCAGGCTCTGAACTGTCAGCACAGAGCCCGACTTGGGGCTCGAACTCACAAACTGTGAGATCATGACCTGAGCCGAAGTCGGATGCCCAACTGACTGAGCCACCGGGTGCTCCTGGGATAATCCTCCTTCATAGATATAAAATGTAGGGATGTCCCCTGCCCTTGCTCATGTGCTTCTACATTATATTCTTCCTCATAATCACCTGAATCTTCATCCTCAGGATCTGGACACGAAGCCTGGCATTCACACATTGCAGTGAACGCTGCCTCCAACCCGGTTTGTCATGAGGCACAAATCTAAATTCAGCAATAGGTTCAGTGTCCTCATCACTGTCTTCTTCTTCATCAGCAACAGATTCTTTTGATTCTTCTCCCAATTTGGCATTCACTGTAACATACAAATGCTCATGGTGGATAGACTTTTAGGTCCCTGGATACCACATGTACACTAACGGTGGAGTATTCCAGTGAGAATCCTAATCAGAGCCATCTAGGTTGTCAGGGGTGCTAATGCAGAGGCCCTTCCCCAGCCTGGGGAATCTGACTATTGCTGCTGGAGCCCCTCTGCTGACCGGGGCTTCAGTAAACTGAAAAAAAAAAAATGTTTTTAATGTTATTTATTTTTGAGGGGGAGAGAGACAGAGCATGAGCAGGGGAGGGGCAGAGAGAGTGAGGGAGAGACAGAATCTGAAGCAGGTTTCAGGCTCTGAGCTGTCTGCACAGAGCCCAGCGCGGGGCTCCAACTCACCAACGGTGAGATCATGACCTGAGCCGAAGTCAGATGCTCAACAGACTGACTGAGCCCCCCTCTGGCACCCCAGGGATGCGGTAAACTTTTGAGGAAGCTCATTGCAGCAGACAGCTCAGAGACATAGGCTCAGCAGAGCACAGCAGCCCCTCAGTTTAGATTTTTCTAGGCAGTTAAGGGAGGGGCAAAAGTGCGTCTTGAGCCTGCAGGATCTCAGTTGCCTTCAGCTCAGAATAATCTTCATGCCACAGTGATTCATCTTGGGGCCACCTGGCTTCGGCCTCTACCGTTTCTGAACTGTAACTTCCCTAAAGTTTCACACATTAAAATTTGAGCCGGTAGGTTGTTTCATCGCATTGGACTAGTCTGCTAGTCCTGGCAGTAGGTTAGTTTGGTCAAACTCATTTCAGGTGTATTCTCAAAGTTAGGCCTATGGTTCAATAATCACATGTTAAGTAAGAGGCATTTCTATGGAAACAAAAGAAAAACACCGGCTAATGGCTGGATCAACTGTGAAGCCAGTTTCTGAGTTGTTAGGGGAACCAGTGGAGGAAGCTTGTAAGTGTCAGATTCAAGGATCTTCAGATAGAGTGAGGGCAGGTGCTGGCAATCTGACAGAGCTGGTTTGTAGATCAAATGTCTCTAATGTTCTTTGAGCAACAGGCATGAAGATTGTCTATTCATGAGCTGTTATGGCAATTTCTCGGAAGTTTACATCATGTCATTTATATTTAGTTTGTAGGGCTTTTGGGAAAAGGGCAGTTTTAGTTTTCAAATGATTCCAAGTCAGAAAGGTGGGAAAAAAAGCCGAATGCTAGTTTGGAGAGTTGTAGCCAGCCATTGGAGGACACTAGAAGAAATCTAGGATTTCTAGTCTAGTTTATACTGAGTAGTATTAAAATGGAATATCTACAAGGATGTGTTTTTGAAACACTTTTTTCTCTATAATCATTTTTATCATTTTTCACCAAAATAGTCAAATTATCAATAATTTGTTTGCAAAATAATTTTAGTTTTAAGAAAGAACTTGGCCTGATTCCTTACATACATGCAGCAAGAATAATGGTTGACCATACAGACTGTTTAAAACCTGCTTTGCCTGGAGCATCTGGGTGGCTCAGTCGGTTGAGTGCCTGACTCTTGGCTCAAGTCATGATCCTGGGGTTGTGGGGTTGGGCTCCATGTTGAATGTGATGCCTACTTAAGATTCTCTCTCTCTCTGTCTCCCCTGCTTGCATACTCTCTCTCTCTCAAATAAAAAAAATAATAATAAAAGCCTGCTTTGCTGGAACTTTTCATTAGATCTCTAGATTGAACTTTTAATAGTCTCTTGAAACTAGAAGCCAAGCCAAACACTTGCTATCAGATCTTGTCGTAAGATCTTTGAATGGGGATGAATTCCTCTCTTCTTTAAAAAAAAATTGGTTTTTAATGTTCTTATTTATTTTTGAGAGAGAGAGAGACAGAGACAGAGACAGAGTGCAAGTGGAGGAGGGGCAGAGACAGAAGGAGACACAGAATCTGAAGCAGGCTCCAGGCTCTGAGTTGTCAGCACAGAGCCCGATGTGGGGCTCAAATCCATGAACTGCAAGATCAAGACCAGAGCCGAAGTCAGACACTTAACTGACTGAGCCAGCCACCCAGGCGCCCCTGAATTCCTCTCTACTTAAGGTCCGCCAAACATGAGATTCTTGCTCCTGCCTGGAAGTGATCTCTACTCACTTGGTAAGGCTGCTGGGAACTCTGTAAGCAAAGTATCAGGCTGATATTTCCAAGAGGCTTTATTGGCTCCATAAAGTCAACATTAGCTACCTAAAGTTGTCTGGTCAGATCTGAGTCTATGCATGTCTTTCTCAAATAGAACATTCCAGTCAAAGCCCTGGTAATATAACCAGTGTTTCCAATTGTGTCCTGTCATAAAGAGAACAAATTCTGAACTGGACTTATGTAAATAAATAGATTGCCACAAAAATATAAGAATACTCACTGAGAGTTTCTGAATTCTGGAGGGTTCAGGTAGAGAGAAAAGATAAATGTTTCCATTTGTCCACAAAGGTATATTTTATCTAATGGCTGTAAATCAGTTAGCTTAAGATGAAATTTTTTCTTAAATCTGGAAAAAACAAAAACACTTTTAAAAATGTCAGCAATGTTTCAAATAAGAAGTCATAAAAAGTAAGATTATCTGCCTCAATTTATTTGCCCCTCCCCCGCCCCATGTTATTAATTCTTGTTCTGATTGAATCTGGTTTTTCTACTAGTTCTGGAAATTTTTACCTAGTTCAGTTTTATGATCTAAGATTATCAGAAACCCGTATGCAGAGGTTTTGTTTTGCTTTTTCACGAGTCTCACTGAAGATGAAGCACATTTGCAGGAAACTTACAAAGGCATCTTAGTGAAAGTATAACTGTAAATGATAGAAGACTTAAAAATGGCCATGGTTAAAGATCTCATTAGAGTTCATTATGATGTAGTTGACAAGGAAATTTGGTTATTTTTGTGACATACAGCACTTCAAGATAATAACACAAGCAGGACATGGGGCGCCTGGGTGGTGCAGTCGGTTAAGCGTCCGACTTCAGAAGGTCACGATCTCGCGGTCCGTGAGTTCGAGCCCCGCGTCAGGCTCTGGGCTGATGGCTCGGAGCTCGGAGCCTGGAGCCTGCTTCGGATTCTGTGTCTCCCTCTCTCTCTGCCCCTCCCCCGTTCATGCTCTGTCTCTCTCTGTCCCAAAAATAAATAAAAAACGTTGAAAAAAAAAATAAAATAACACAAGCAGGACATCAGATTTCTAGATGTTTCATATAATTTTTTGAAACTTATTTTAATAACATATCTATATGAATATTATAAAAGAGAGTTTAATATCACGTATTTGACAATATTTCCCATGTAATTTAACATACCAAATAAGTCTCATTAGTTTAATTTCTCATAAAAATTTTTTTTTGGAATGTTCCAGGGGCTCGCTGGAAAGTTTCAGCTAGCTTGTGGTTAATAGACTCCATGTTAGAATTTGATTTTGGGACATAAATATAAAAAAAATCAAAAGGTTTGAACATTTGATTAAATGGGATTACGGATCATTATGAAACAATATTTAATTATCTATTTAACCAAAGTGACAAGGAAAGATTTCAAAGGCAAAGGTCACATAGTTGTGAGCAAAATTTAGTTCCTTTAATATTAAGGCTAATATTCTTTTTTTTAAATTTTTTTTTTTTTTTGTCAACATTTTTTATTTATTTTTGGGACAGAGAGAGACAGAGCATGAACGGGGGAGGGGCAGAGAGAGAGGGAGACACAGAATCGGAAACAGGCTCCAGGCTCCGAGCCATCAGCCCAGAGCCTGACGCGGGGCTCGAACTCACGGACCGCGAGATCGTGACCTGGCTGAAGTCGGACGCTTAACCGACTGCGCCACCCAGGCGCCCCTAAGGCTAATATTCTTAAGTAATCAAAGAGCAGGAGCACCTGGGTGGCTCAGTCGGTTGAGCATCCAGCTTCGGCTCAGGTCATGGTCTCACAGCTCCATGAGTTCAAGTCCTGCATCAGGCTCTGTGCTGACAGCTCGGAGGCTGGAGCCTGCTTCAGTTTCTGTGTCTCCCTCTCTTTCTGCCCCTCCCCTGCTCACACTCTGTTTCTATCTCTCAAAAATAAATAAAACATTAAATAAATAAATAAAATATTATAATATATATATGAAAGGATTTAAAGAAAAAAAACTAAGTAATCAAAGAGCTAATAAATATAGGAATTATTTTGGCAAATGTAGAATCACTGTCTGCCTAAAAAAAAAATACTTAAATGGTAAAGAAAAACTTTTGTTTACAATTTTTATGAAGAGCAGACCAGTGGTTCAAGAAAACTCTGTACATATAACAAAGAGAAAACAAAACTTTGTACCAGTGTACTTTTGATGTTAAAACTCATTTACTCACTTAAATTATCCTAATCTTTTTTTTAAGTTTATTTACTTATTTTGGAGCGGGGAGGTAGTTGTGGGGGAGGGCAGACAGAATCTTGAGCTGAAATCAAGAGTCAGATGCTTGGGGTGCCTGGGTGGTACAGTCCTTTAAGTGTCAGACTTTAACTCAGGTCATGAATTTGTCGTTCATGGGTTCTAGCCCCACATTGGGCTCTGTGTTTACAGTTCAGAGCCTGGAGCCTGCTTCAGATTCTGTGTCTCCCTCTCTATCTGCCTCTCGCCTGCTCATGCCCTGTCTCTCAAAAATAAATAAAGATTAAAGAAAAAAGAGATGCTTAACCGACTAGTCACCCAGGTTCCCTTAAATTATCCTAATCTTAGCCAGTACTGAGCACACATAACATTTCTTTCCAAAGATTCTTTCTCCATAAACCTACAACAATTTTTTTAAATACATTTAGATTTTGTCCTAAATTTTCCCTCTTTAAAATAACCAGCCTTACTTTAGGACAAAACTATTTTTTCCCCCTCAACAAATATATATTTTTATTCCTCATACTTTTTCTTACCAAAAACATGTATCTTACTTTTCTTGCATAGAGTTGTTTCCCTTATTATTTCTAGTAGTCATAATTACATTTATTAGAATTCTTTTTTTTTAATTTTTTTTTTTAACATTTATTAGAATTCTTAATGCTTAGCAACCTTAATAGCTAGTGAAAACTATGTAATAAGCAACTGTGAACTGTGGGCAGAATTCTTTAGATTGACAAATTTATTAATACATTTCATAATTTTTAGAAACGTTTTTATAGAACCATCTTTTTTTTAAATGTTGATTATTTAGAAAGAGAGAGAGAAAGAGCACTTGTGCATGTGAGCTGGGGAGGGGGAAAGAGAGAGGGAGAGAGGGAATCCCAAGCAGGCTCCAGACTATCAATGCAGGGCCCGACACAAGGCTCACGTGCCCCAGTACAATCTTTCAATAAAGCATAAAACACATTTACTAACAGACTCAAATTTGTCTTTAGTTTCTTTATAAGACAAAAATAGATAAACATATATTCATTATTTTATCTTTTTTACATTTTTAATTTACTTGCAACTATGTTTAGACCACCTATGAAACTTCATGAGGTATTAGACAAAGTCAAGTATTATATTGTTTTGTTTTGTTTTGTTTTTTGGACAAATTTTGCAACAGAGATACTATGAAGTTATGTCACTTAAAAAAAGAAAAGTTTATGTTGAGAGAGAGTGTGTGTGCATGCATGCACGTCAGGGAGGGACAGAGAGAGAGAAGGAGAGAGGGAATGCTAAGTAGGCTACACGCTGTCAGCGAGGTGCCTGACTCGGGGCTGGATCTCACAAACCGTGAGATCATGACCTAGGCAGAAACCAAGAGTTGGACCCTTAACCCACTAAGTCACCCAGGTGCCCTGAACTTATGTGACTTTTAATAAACAAGAGCAGAATAAAACTTTTATATTTAATGCTGATAACTCTAAAGATATGTCTATTTTAATTAAACCAACAACCTTAAATTAGCTTTAATATTGAATATTTTCCCGGATCATGTGAACTCGAAAGACATTTGGGTTAGTTTCTAACTAAGTTTCTAATTCTGAGTTTTAGAATGCTCAATCCTTACAAGTGTGTGCCTTCAAACCAACTAAATAAAGCTGTTTTACAAATTAATTTTAGCAATACCATCCAGAGGTAGAAAAAATATCTCACTTTTACAGCATACGTGGACACACACACACACACACACACACACACACACAATACACAGACAAGATGTACACAAGATCTTAATTTTGTTTCTACTAATATTTGTGGAGAAGACATTGCAGGCCCAATTTTAAAATACTTTTCTCTTTTTTCTTCAGTCTCAAGAGATTGTGGGCTGTATTTACATTTCAAAGACGTGATAAAGAATTATTTCAAGGGACAGAGAAAGAATGTAAAAACTTTTTTCTTGAGTTTCTAGGTAATTGTTATTTAAAATTTACTTTTTTTGTTTTTTAAAGTACAAAACAATTTTGGGGCGCCTGGGTGGCTCAGTCGGTTAAGCAGCCGACTTCAGCTCTGGTCATGATCTCACAGTCTGTGAGTTTGAGCCCCACGTCGGGCTCTGTGCTGACAGCTCAGAGCCTGGAGCCTGTTTCAGATTCTGTGTCTCCCTCTCTCTCTGCCCCTCCCCCGTTCATGCTCTGTCTCTCTCTGTCTCAAAAAAATAAATAAACGTTAAAAAAAATTAAAACAACAACAACAACAACAAAAACAAAAAACGACTTAAAGTACAGAACAATTTTGTTCCAATATCCTCATCTTTTATAATATCCACAAACGTTTTGAGAGGAATAGGCAAGGTTTGAGATTGGTAAAGATAGGTGGGCTTTAACTTGTTTCTAGAGTTGTATTTCTGGATTTATAGAGTTGTAAAATAAAGACAGCTGTTCCTAATTCCCCAAAGACCTGGATTACAGCCTGACTATCAAGGGATTGGCCCACCTTTTTTTAACTGAATTTGCTTCTTTATATCAGGGAGAATTTTAACTAAAATGGGAACCAAAATATTTATGCCTCTGTAAAATCTGTATAAAGCATTTTTAACAAAAGCCTTTTTTTCTGGGCACACAATTTAACCTTGGCTTCTAATAGCCCCTGAATATTGCAGACCATGTTTAGGAGGACCTTGGAGAAATTTTGGTCATCTATTTCCTCAGTGAAGGGAAGGTTGTGAATATAGTAAAATAATCTCTCTAATTAGTCTCTAATTTGGTGTGATCTTTTGAAAGTAGAGGTAAAATGGCTTTATAATTTAAAAGATCTGCTGCAGTCCAGGAGACACAGATTTTTTTCATGGTGGTGGGGTCGGGGGGTCTAGGATACACTGGTAACTGACATCCTGTAGGAATGTCTAAAGCAGACAGAGCCTGATTATAGAATCCTGGAAGGTAAGAGCAAAGCAAGCCTTATTGCCAGTCTTGGATGCTTTTGTTAAAGTTATTTTCTGGCTTTCAACATTTATGTGAGCAACTTACATACTTAGAATCTAGAGATTAGGCCAGAGTAATCTTTGTAAATTTTATAGGAAAAGGAAGTTAAAATAGGCAGGTGATATATATAAAAAATCATATATATATATATATATAGAGAGAGAGAGAGAGAGCGCCAATTTAAATGATCCATCAGCCAGCCATTGGCAAATAGCATCTATTAATAGCAACTCAAACCAATAAGGCTCTTAATGGCTAAACAAGATATGCAAGAGGTGTCCAAAGAGGGCCTCATGATCCAAAAGTTTATTTTAAGAAAGCAAAGGCCTTCACCGCATAGGCAGTGAGGATGGTCTACTGAAAATGGTGTCTTTGGTCTCCCACGAAAATGTGAGATGCCTCCAGCCTCAGACCTATTAATCTGTGACACCGTATGTGGGGAATAAGCTTAGGAATTCCTTGAGCCTGCAATGATGGGTTAACAAGGCATAAAGAATCACAAAGTCATAGGATGCTCACACCCAAACTTGAGTGAACAAGATTAGGCAAATAAGGATAGAGTGCATGGGGGGGCAAAGGCCCCCAGGATAGAAGCGGGGGCAAAGGCCCCAATACAAAGGTATATGAGGTAAGCAAGATTAGGTATTCAGGTAGAAAACCCCCTCCAATTTAGTGCTATAGAAGAAAGCTGCTTTCACAGGAAGGAAGGACCAAATTAGGTAAAACAGGTAAATAGGGCTATAGGCCACTGCAGGGTGAAGCTGCCCAGAGTGGAGCTAATTAGCAAAAGAAAGGTGCCTTGTTGACCCTGCGGTTACAGGCTTTATCTGTCTTATCCCTCAGGCTGGCTAAGATGCACAGAAGTGGAGCCTCATGTCTGCTGTTAACATCCATCTGCCCGGTGCCAGGATTTTGGTTTATATTGACCCAAACCCCTAACACCATATATCTTCAAAACCCCCTTTCCCTCATGCCCACGAGTTAATGTTCACAGATTCATTGTCTCTTTGTACATGCCCATCACGTTTGTAAGCCTTCTGATCTTAATAAATATGGAGCAAGGACCCTTATACAGGGCTCTTGTCTTTTCCCAGACATTAGCCATCTCTTGCATTTTAATTCTGTGCCCACTCTCTTGCTGGACAAGAAAGAACTTTACACCCAGAGTCTACAACAACCATACAGATGCTTGTAGAATGAGACTTTCTAGCACTACCAAGCAACAAAGGTTGAGGCGACAAAAGTTCCTATGAGCTAGAATCTCTTATGATAAAC
This sequence comes from Neofelis nebulosa, assembly GCF_028018385.1. Taxonomy (NCBI): domain Eukaryota; kingdom Metazoa; phylum Chordata; class Mammalia; order Carnivora; family Felidae; genus Neofelis; species Neofelis nebulosa. The sequence goes on along the minus strand of NC_080787.1, from coordinate 133,070,518 downwards.
ACCCCTAAGAGCTGGCACAGCCAGAGAGAGAGAGAGAGAGAGAGAGAGATTCTTGGATCCCCAGTCTATTCAACTAGCCATGAAGGTACACCCTGGTAAGTACCCGTGGGTAAGTACACTCTCCAGGTGGCAGAGACCAAAGAGAATATTCTTGCTGGTCACAAAGCCAAGCTCTCAGGACATAGAACAAGACTAATGGAAAAGTCTAACAGCTTTAGCTAAGCCTTGGATCCAAACTAATACCTAGGAGGGATATGCCACATGGTTGGGATTATATGTTGCTTTACCATGGACCTCATTGCATGGAAGTTTTCTTGAAGTTGGCGGGTGATCTAGTGTCAATCTAGATCTAGTGTCATTCTGTGGCCAATATATCCTACCACGGGAGTCTTCTTGAGGTGGCGAGTGCTCTAACAGCTTTTAAGTGTTCAATCTATGCCCACTAATTTTGCAGCTTTAACTTCCAAGATGTCCCTTAGCAACAGATGACAAGCAACATAAAAGACACAATAAAGGAAAACAAAGACCATCGCTGGGAGGAAGTGGACCAGTAACCAAACAGTATTCTAGCAAATTTAACCAAAGAGTCGCCAGACCCAAGAGACTGGTTCCACAAATATTTTCTCCTGCTAATCTAGACTTAGAAAAAGGACTCTGACCATCTTGCTCCATTGCCCTCCATAGATAGAGGTTCTGGGAGGCTGACTCGGTAAGAAATCTTACCTTCTGCTGGCTCTATGTCAGATGCCCCAGGGTCCCTCAGCTGCAGCAGTATCAGGGTGAACTATGCCCAGCGAGTTAAAGTGTCCTACTGACTATGCCAGAGGTCAGGGAGCAAGAATTCCTGTCCCCTCAAGGTGGGTCTAACTGGACTAAGGAGCAGATTGACAGACAGGTTAATAGCAGAAAACTGAGTTTAATAGTGTTTGTATGGAGAATCCACACAGACACGGAAATTCCAGAGTCAGGCGAAATCAAGCATATATGTCATTCTGTACCAAGGAGAAGAGGGCAGTGGTCTGGGACTTTAGAGGAAAGAAGCACACATCTTCACAGGGCAGTAAGAAGCATCTGTTTGGTAATTAGAAGTCTGACCTGCCAGACAGATGGGTCACTCAGATAACGTTTATCTCAGCTAATAACCCTTATTCTGAGAAAGATCCCCAATTATGTAGTTTAGGGAGGGGCAAAAGTTTCTCTCGAGTCCCCTAGGGTCTCTATTGCCTTCAACTCAGAATAATCTTCGGGCCACAGTGGCCCATCTTGAGGAAGTCTGCCCTCTGCCCCTAGAATAATAGAAATTATCACCCTACTTTATCACTAACTGAGGTTATTGTAACTGGTAGTGCATATGCAGCAGGTTCCCTGAACCCTCTCTTCCAGGAGCCCTTCACCCTGGGAAGACTGGGGGCCCTCATGGGGAAGCTGTGATCCTGGGGAGCCATTAACACGGCACCAAGAGGCTCACTGCCCTTTTCCCTGGGGTGCTGCTCCCGTGTCTTTGCAGAGATAGGTTAGTATCATTTCCTTCTCTGTTTTTTCATAACGCTCAATAATTAGAACCCCAGTTCATTGAAGGACCTCAAGAAGTATGCGTTAAGGCTGCTCCAATGCCAGGCGTCGCTTTATTTATTTATTTATTTATTTATTTTAATGTTTATTTATTTTTGGGGGGAGGGGCAGAGAGAGGGAGACAGAATCTGAAGCAGGCTCCAGGCTCTGAGCTGTCAGCACAGAGCCGGACGTGGGGCTCTAACACATGAGATTGTGACCTGAGCTGAAGTTGGAGGCTTAATCCACTGATCCCCCCAGGTGGCCCCAGGCTTTGCTTTAAATTCAAGGACTACAGAAATGGTTGCCACACCCATCCTCTGGAAGCTCACGGCCTAATGGGGAATATCTGTGTCCTCCTAATTACAAAATGATCAACGGAATCCTATAGTAGTGGTTGGAGTAAGACGTTAACACACAGGAAGTAGTAAAACATTTGGGAGGGAAGGTGGTGACAGAAAGCTGGGAGGAGATGACTTTTGAACTGGCCCATTCATGGCTAAGAGGGGTAGGAGGAGAAAGGATTCTGGTTTTATTCTAAAATCATTTACGGAAGGGAGATGTTATCCCTTGTGATGTTGTCCCTTGATTAATCATTCCAAGTTTTGGGCTGCTTTTCCCAAGCCTGCAGATTTCTTAAACGTTCATGCCACTGGCGCCTTGTTCTCGGATGCAGTGGTTCCCAAAATTTGGTGATCGGGCCAGCAACATCAGTAACATCTAGGACTGGGTTAGAAATGCAAATTCTGGGGCCCCTAACTGAACTGGAAACTGTTGGGATTTCACATGACACAGGCTCCAGGTTGACAGCCACAGCCGTAACACACTCAGAAGTTTGGGGGGTGGATCAGAGGCTGAGACTGATCCGGATTGTTTCTGGTGGTTGGACCTGGAAGGCACTGGATGACCCTGTCGAGGTTCCTGCCTCGGCCTCCGCGTGCAGGGTTCCACAGGGACGGTCACGGAAAGTCCGTGGGGGTTGAGCTTTTCCAGCAAATAGGCGATCCCACAGGTCCCTGAGCTTGACTCCTTAGCCCCCCAAGGAGCCTTAGCTAAGCAGCCTCGGGGCCGGCCGAGGGCTACTTCTGGCCACGTGAGTTTCGCACTGGAGCGATGCAGCCTTCCTGGGGTGTGCGGACCGCCCGGGACCGCAGCCACTCCCCCGCCTAGTGGGGAGGGCGCCTTCTTCCAGACAGCGAGGTCAGGTGACCGAGGCCGCGCTTACTTAGCGGGAGCCGCGGAAGAACGAGCGCGCGGAGCGGCCGACGGTGCGGAGGGCCGCGCGCGGACATGCGCCCCCCGGCGCCTCCCGCGCTCCCCGCGTTCGGGCTGGCGCTCCCGCTGCTCCTGCTGCTGCTGCTGCCGCCCGCACCCCGCGCCGCCTACCGCGCGCCGCGCTTCGACCCCACCTGGAAGTCCCTGGACGCCCGGCCGCTGCCCGCCTGGTTCGACCAGGCCAAGTTCGGCATCTTCGTCCACTGGGGGGTGTTCTCCGTGCCCAGTTTCGGGAGCGAGTGGTTCTGGTGAGCGCGCCCCCCTCCGTCGGCCCCGACTCCGCCTTCGGCCTCCGGCCTGCAGCCGCCGCCCAGCCCGCGGCCCCTGCCTGCCTGCTTGCCTGGTCCCGGGTCCCCTTCGCCCGCCGCCGTTGCAGCGGCACTTCCGGGTGTTGTCTGTGTAATTCGCTGTGTCTACTTGGACTAACGTGGACTTTTCCTCCGTGCGGCCGCGGGAGTCGTCGGGCAGCGCCGGCCGCTCGGCTTCTCGGCGGTCGCAGGGCCCCAGCCCTAATGATCACGTTCTAACCGCCGGCCGCTCAAGCGGCAGATCCTCGTGCAGTTGTGTGGGTCTTGGGCCTGAAGTGGTGTCGGTGGAGACCCACTCGAGGTCCCAACACGGTTCTGCCCTACAGCACGGTTAAAACACACATTGTGCGTATGTGAAAGTTACGTTCATTCGGACAGGCACTGGCCCTTTAATGTTAAAATGTTACCCTGTGTGGCTCTAGGAATTTAAAAAAAAGGTTCCCGAATGTTACCCTAAAAAAACTCCCTTATTATTAATAGACTATTCTGTAAAAAGTGCTGCACAAAAAAAATTGCTCTTTAGATTTTACCTTGAGATCTATGTAAAAATGTGCATGTCGTCTCTTACAACTTTGAACTGTTTCACATACCTTTCCTGAGTAAGTACTTCGGTGTTAAGTTCTTCAAGATAGAAGTGTTGTCAAATACATACACATAAAGTGCTGCACACATATATAATGTATTCCATAAGAAAATAAATGAGTATTTACCTCTTTTATACTGTATACCTAGTATGCATCAAATTTAATATATACAATATGTAGTACAGTAGAGTATAAACTATATATTATATTAACATTGTACCACTTTCAACAAAGAGCTTGACTTTTTAAGTTTATTTCTTTCTTTTATTATTTATTTATTAGTCTTTTCCTTTGCTGCTTTTTCATAATGCTCAATAATTAGAACCCCAGTTCATTGAAGGACTTCAACAAGTATGCATTAAGTGCTGCTCCGTGTACTTAGAGAGAGACGGAGAGCAGAGAGAGACAGAGAGAGAAAGAGAGAGAGACAGAATCCCAAGCAGCCTCCCCCCTGCAAGTGCGGAGTCCAGCTTGGGGCTTGATCTCATGAACCCTGAGATCATAACCTGAGCTGAAATCAAGAGCCAGAGGCTTAACCGACTGAGCCACCAGGCGCCCCAAGCAGTAACCTTTCTTATTAAGTTAGGCCGATTGATGTAAAAGAACATTGTAAGCTACAGAGTGCTATTCATATACTCTTTTGAAATCTGCTGGTAAAACAAGGGACTCCTTTTCCCCATATTGTGTATTACCAGATACATTTACTTCAGGATATTATATATCTTTGTAAGTTTTCTGCTGTAAGACATTTTGAGTTTATTTTTGAAATGTTTCAGATTAGTATAAACTAACCTATTTTCTTCCTCTCATATTAAGATGTAATAATTTATACTTTATCATTTTGTTCACCCAGGAGTGTTTGGTAAATATATATCTGGTGCTGGAAGAGGATTTGATGCTCTACCAAAAATACCTAGTTTTGAGTCATATTGCTCTTTGCAGTGGTTAACTTTTCATTTGCTACAAACACACACAGAATTGTTTGTTTTGACTTAGAAGAATAAAGATACTGCTCATATAAAACTAACTAGAATGTGGGGCAGCTGGATGGCTCAGTCGGTTAAAGGACCAACTTCAGCTCAGGTCATGATCTCATGGTGTGTGAGTTCGAGCCCTGTGTCAGGCTCTGTGCTGACGGCTCAGGTTTCAGGTTCTGTGTCTCCCTCTCTCCCTGCCCCTCCCCCGCTTGTGCTCTGTCTCAAAAATGAATAAACATTAAAAACAAAAAAAAGAAACCTAACTAGAATATATTTCGGATGGTCTGGAAGTACATTAAGCCTGTAGAAGATTCTTTAATTACCTATGGTTTCCCTTTGTGTTCCCTCTAAACCTCTGCTCTGCCCTCCAATTTGACTCTGGACAGTCAATGGTAGAGATGAATATATCTGAACTGTCCTTAATGGCAATTCAAATCCAGATATAAATGATGGACTCTTTACAGTAAGTGCCTCTTTTCACCTCTATTAGTATGAAATTTGAAAAGTAACTCGAGACTATAGTAGAGAATGCAGGCTCAAATTAAACAGTGCTGGGAGAAAGTAGAAATCTCTTATCTATGTTCAACTTTCTGACTGTCCCAGTTTGTCTTTTATAGTTCAATTTAAAAGGCAAAAATTAAAAAAAAAAGCAAAAATTCATCATGGATCGGTTAGGAAGCTTTCACTTCAAGGTACAGAAACCCCAAATACATGATGTAATAATAGGGGCTCATTACACCAAATAATGAGAAACTTAGAGGCAGTTGTCTCATTGATACAATCAAAGAACAAACCTATTTCTGTGGTCCTCAGCCTGTTGACTTGTCCCTTCATGTCACCGGATGGCAGCCAGGCATTGCTTCACACAACCTTGTCCAAAGGCAGGAAGGCCTTGCTCAGAATGAATGCATACAAGGAATCCTTAAAGGCTGAGTCGATATATTAAAATAACAGTATCTTCTTAATTTTACTGTTGCCAACTCCCCCACTTGTTCTTTGCTGGTGAATACAAAAGATTCATGTTGTTTTAGGCATGTGGTCTTCCTCTTGAAGGCTGGCACTTGTGTTGCAAAGGACTAACTATCTAAAGGTACAGACTACACCTTGTGATTTAAAAATGAAGAATTAAGTGTTGTATGAAAGGAGAGAAGGTTAGCACTCCCCTTGACAAGGATGGAAGAGGCCCTTGGGCCTGACAACACACATACGGTTAAGGCATTGCCACCTACTTCGTGGCATCTAACCAGCGTTTCTTACTAAGTTTAATGCGGACAAATTTGAAGACACGGTGGCTGAAAAGCGGCTCATCCCAGATGGCTGTGGGGTCAAATACATCCCTAATCATGGCCCCTTGGACAAATGGCAGGCTCTGCACTCATGAGAACCTCAGCACTGCCCTTTCCCATTCATGCCCACCAATAAATCCTGCTTCCTGTCTATAAATAAATAAATAAATAATGAAGAATTAAGAGCAAATAGGTGGCCGGGTTGTCTAGAATGTTCTAATTTATGAGCCGAGGGGATTTCACAGAGGGGCAGGTGAAAAATGCAGAAAGTTTACATAAGCTTTCTTTAAGGCAAAGTCAAACTGATGGGGAAGGGAGAAAGAATCTGGGTAACACTCGAGTAAGGGGGAATCAGTAAAGGGAGCTGGGTTTATGCGTATGCTATTTATGTGTTCTCTCCTCCTTCCTTTAGGTGGTATTGGCAAGAGAAAAAGATACCGATGTATGTGAAGTTTATGGAAGATAATTACCGTCCTGATTTCAAATATGAGGATTTTGGACCACTATTTACAGCACGGTTTTTTAATGCGAGCTACTGGGCAGATGTTTTTCAGGCTTCTGGTGCCAAATACACTGTCTTAACTTCCAAACATCATGAAGGTAAAGAAGTGTAACATTTACAAACACTGGTGATAGTTATGAAATGTAGAGTAAGTAGTTCTTTTGGAAGAAGAAACTAAAACACATCAAATCAGTTTTAGGAGCAGTAGTCAAGTGGCTACTGACATTTGCCTGTAATTTAAGGGATCATATATTTCATCCAGTTGAGAGGCATTGGGTTTATAGAAAGATCATACCCCCCACACACACACACATAAAAACCACACAAAGAAAGGAAAATGATCGTATTTTGTTATGTGCATATTTAAAAGTATTTCCAAGATGTCTTTTGAAGCTATTTGAAGTGAGATGTGCATCGCAGCACAAAATTTTTGATTAAATTTGCCTTCTTCCCTTTCACCGCACCTCTGTAATGCATTCTGGGAAGGCTCCACCACCATGGGGATTGTACTGCTGTAGTCTTGTGTCATTACCAACACCTTGCTGCACTTTTGGCCAACTCTTAGATAGCCAAATGGTGGGCAATTTGTTGGTGACGAAAGCGACACAGGTCACCTGGAGGGAAAAGGATTATGGAACTGTAATGGTGCCCATAAATGACAGAGATGGTGGAAGACTATCTGAAAGGAAACACGGTGTATGAGTCAAGGTTCTTCAGAGAAACAGAACCAATTGGAAGTCTGATATATAAAAAGAGATTTGTTAGAAGAAACTGGCTCCTCTAGTTACGGAGGCTGAGAAGTCTGGACCCAGGAGAGCCGGTGGTATAGTTGTAGTCTGAGTCCAAAGGCAGGAGAAGGTGTGAGCTCAGACAGGCTGAGAGGGAATTCTTACCTAGCCTCTTATTCTGTTTAGGTCTTTAATGGATTGGCTGAGGCCCACCCACACTGGGGAGAGCAATCTGCTTTGCTCAGTCTATTTACATTTTTTATTAATATTTTATTTTATTTTGAGAGAGAGAGAGAGAGAGAGAATGCAATCAGGGCAGGGGCAGAGAGAGAGGGAGACACAGAATCCAAAGCAGGCTCCAGGCTCTGAGCTGTCAGCACAGAGCTGGACGCAGGACTTGAACCCATGAACCATGAAATCATGACCTGAGCTGAAGTTGGACACTCAAATGACTGAGCCATGAGGGCGCCCCTATTTTTCTTTTTTTAATTAATTTTTTAAATCAGTCTACCTATTTAGATGTTAATCTCGGGGTACCTGTGTGGCTCAGTCTGCTAAGTGTACAACTCTTGATTTTGTCTCAGGTCATGACCCTGTGGTCCAGTCAAGTTGACACATAAAATTATCCATCACAGTGGTCTTACATTAATAGGATAGTTTCCACCCATTACCATTCCAGTATCCAAAAGATCAAGGAAGCGTCAACAAATTGTTACTGTCCCAACCACATGTTAATTCATTTGATGATTGCCTTTGCTATGACCATTTTTGCCTTGGCATAAGAAATTATGCCTCAGTATTTTCCACAGGGGTGGGGAGGGAAATAAGAGGGAAGAACCAAAACCAAAAATCTGTAATTATCTTAGAATACTTTTCCCTTTGGCCACATTCAAGTGGCTTAATGATTTTCTCCTATAGATGTTTCTTCTACGGAGGTGGGTATTTAGAAAGTGTATTTGCTTGTGAACATGTTGTTGATTTCCTGATGTCTAGGAACCCTCTAAGCCGTATGGCACAAAGAATTACATAGTGTGCATTTTGTTTTAAAACATTTTGTTTTAAAAACAAAACAAAAATAGCGTCTTTTTTAGATCTTTCAAAGCATTTATATAAACATAATTTATAATACTTCTCTTTTTTCCTTTATGTACAGTCACAAAGCTATAGTTATACATCTAGAAACTCCTCTGCTGTGCCTCTACAGTGCAATCTGTAGCAATCAGTTCTCCAGCTTATAGTAGGGTCCCATAATGCCGACAAAAAAAAAAAAGTGTATATTGTCATGGATTCACAGATGAACCAGGCTACTGCATAATCGAGTTTTGAAAAACACTGTGTGACACCCTGGATACCCTGAGTTGAATGTAGTCAGATGTAAACCATGCCAGGCAATGACACTTGAAAACACCATAATATCCCATCTGAATACATGGTGGGCTGCCCATCCAATAATTAAACTGGCAACAAAACACTCCGAAATTGGCTCATGAATTACTGTAGCAGGAAGCACGTTAGTTTGCAGTTTGGTCCATCTGATCATTCTGGATTGAAACTGGGAAATTGAGTAAGAGCCAGAGTTTTGCATTGCAACCTGAGTGGACTTTGCAAACTTCCAACCTCGGTCAGCTATGGCTTTGGCCATCAAGTAATCTTCAGCAATGTATTGAGGAAAAGCTATAAGCCCTTCTGCTTGATCTAACACATCCTTTCTCATTGAACAAGACATTCCTGTCGCACATTTGAAGCCAGTCACATTGGCAGAGACATAGCACCTTGTATGGGAAGTTCCAAAATATACCTGTTCTGATGTGGCAGCAAAGCCCTGTCTGTCTGCTACACAGGGCAAAACAAAATACTTTTAATCATACTGTGAGGACAGATACTGAAGCCGACATTTGTAAACTTTCTAGGACTCCCATTTTCAGATGTTTTCATTGCTTTTTGGAAAAAGTCCCACTGAGGTTGCTTAGGCAGGAAGATCTTTATGTGAGCTTAGGTGGTGATGAAGATCCATGTGATTTCAGTACTGTCTGGTGTTAGAGCCTGTCGATCTGAAACATTTTGAATAGGACTTTAAATATTGCTGCTTTGAAGCTTACCACAAACACCTTTGACAAGAGTGAACAGTTTTAGAAGCTTTTTTAAAATTAATTAATTTATTTTGAGACAGAGAGAGCAAGCATGAGTTGGGGAGAGGTAGAGAGAGAGAGAGAGAGAGAGAGAGGGAGAGAGGGAATCCAGATGTGAATCCTGATATGGGGCTCAATCTTATGAATTGTGAGATCATGACCCGAGCTGAAATCAAAAGATGGACTCTTACCCGACTGAGCCACCCCAAGAAGCTTATATTCTATGAGGAAAAATATAGGAGCTAGATGAGATTATGGAGACTTCAGGGGTACCCAGAATGTTACTTAAAAAAACCTTGGTTCCACCTGGTTTAGATTCTCATTTGTTTCTCATATAAAAGCAGAATATGTGCCATGAAAAAAAGTTCCACAAAGCAGTTGTTGTAGAAGTTTTTGTATGTCACATGCACTCTTTTGGTATTTGTATAGGTGGAAATGTCCTAAAGCAGATTCACGTTCTTACAAAGACTCTTACTATAATTGTGCAGGCTTTACCTTGTGGGGCTCAGAGCATTCATGGAACTGGAATGCGGTGGATGTGGGGCCCAAGAGGGACCTTGTCAAGGAGCTTGAGGCAGCTATTAGGAACAGGACTGACCTTCGCTTTGGACTGTACTATTCCCTCTTTGAATGGTTTCATCCACTCTTCCTTGAGGATAAGTCCAGGTCATTCCATCAGCAACAATTTCCAGTTTCTAAGACGCTGCCAGAACTCTACGAGCTAGTGAACAAGTATCAGCCGGAGGTCCTGTGGTCGGATGGTGATGGAGATGCCCCTGATGACTACTGGAACAGCACGGTCTTCTTAGCCTGGCTGTATAACCAAAGGTGTATGTGCTATTAGATCGCCATGGTGACCCAAAATGTCCCTCATACATGTGTTCCCTTGCTTTGTGAAATATTCCCTTTTGGGCTTATCTATGGTGTGAGGCAGGGGGAAATCATTGTAAATAACGCTTATTAGATGTATCAGGTTTTTTTTTTTTTTTTTAATTTTTTTTGACGTTTTATTTATTTTTGAGACAGAGAGAGACAGAGCATGAACGGGGGAGGGGCAGAGAGGGAGACACAGAATCAGAAGCAGGCTCCAGGCTCTGAGCCATCAGCCCAGAGCCCGACGCGGGGCTCGAACTCACGGACCGCGAGATCGTGACCTGAGCTGAAGTCGGATGCTTAATTGACTGAGCCACCCAGGCGCCCCAGGTCTTTTTAATGTTTATTTTTGAGAGAAAGAGAGAGGCAGAGAGAGGGGGACAGAGGATCTGAAGTGGGCTCTGTGCTGACAGCAGAGAGCCCAATGTGGGGCTCAAACTCACAAACCATGAGATCATGACCTAAGCCGAAGTCAGATACTTAACTGACTGAGCTATCCAGGTGCCCCTAGATATATCAATTTTTACTCAAAGTAATCAGTCAGTAATCAAGACTTACAAATCAGGAGCCAAATACAACTCAAATCTGATTTTGAAACCACTAAAAACCACTAAAAATTTGAAATCACTGAAAAAAAAAGATAAAATCACAGAATCAAGAACTTTGAAGATGTTAATTTGTGGGTCCCCCCTTTCCCCTTCTGAGACAACAGTTCATCACTGTTTGTGATTATGTGCTTGTCAATTCCTCTAATTCTTTTCATCTTCTCCTTTGATATCTTTGCTGCTCAGTCACTGTCACCCTTGTCTGCCTCCTCTTTTCCTGCATCAGCACCACCTGTTGCTTTCTAGCATGTTCCAGACTGCCCCATTAGAACAGGGGGTTCTGGCTGAGCTCCTGTTAGGCTTGAACCTTGTGACCAAATTTATATTTGTAACTAGATAATACTCGGTGTTGTGGTATGAAATCAGGGAGTGTTGTACTTGTGTTCCCTGGACACACAAGGGGTGTGCATACAGATACTCTGGAGAGCTCTTGATACTTAAGGCAGCAGTCTGCCCAGGTATGTCCAAGGGGAAAGACTGGGAACCATCCACTTCAATTTGTAAATCATGATAATATCATTGTGGGGATTATTTCATGCCACAGTGATGGCAAGTTAACTTCCCAGAGATTTTCTTTTTTCTTTTTTCTTTATTTATTTTTAAATGTTTATTTATTTATTTATTTATTTAATATATGAAATTTACTGTCAAATTGGTTTCCATACAACACCCAGTGCTCATCCCAAAAGGTGCCCTCCTCAATACCCATCACCCACCCTACCCTCCTTCCCACCCCCCATCAACCCTCACTTTGTTCTCAGTTTTTAAGAGTCTCTTATGCTTTGGCTCTCTCCCACTCTAACCTCTTTTTTTTTTTTCCTTCCCCTCCCCCATGGGTTTCTGTTACGTTTCTCAGGATCCACATAAGAGTGAAACCATATGGTATCTGTCTTTCTCTGTATGGCTTATTTCACTTAGCATCACACTCTCCTGTTGGTGGGAATGCAAATTGGTGCAGCCGCTCTGGAAAGCAGTGTGGAGGTTCCTCAGAAAACTAAAAATAGACCTACCCTATGACCCAGCAATAGCACTGCTAGGAATTTATCCAAGGGATACAGGAGTACTGATGCATAGGGGCACTTGTACCCCAATGTTTATAGCAGCACTCTCAACAATAGCCAAATTATGGAAAGAGCCTAAATGTCCATCAACTGATGAATGGATAAAGAAATTGTGGTTTATATACACAATTGAATACTACGTTCCCAGAGATTTTCAACATCAGGCACAATTGTAATAGAAAGGCTATATTCAGTTATAGGTGAGAAGAATGTTTTTAAAAAATTTTTTTTAATGTTTATTTTTGAGAGAGAGAGACAGTGCGAGCTGGGGAGGAACAGAGAGGGAGATAGTATCTGAAGCAGGCTCCAGGCTCTGAGCTGTCAGCACAGAGCCCGACGCAGGGCTCGTTCCCACGAGCCGTGAGATGGTGACTTGAGCCAAAGTCGGATGCTCAACCAACTGAGCCACCCAGAAGTCCCCCCCTTTTTTTATTTTTTTTGAGTGTAAACTCAATTCTGGCTATCATTCATAATACATGGGAGAAGGAGCTTCAGATAACAGTGTGATACTCTTCAGTGCTGTATGTGCTGGGTACTGGGCTAGGACTAGGTGTTTTACATAAATTCTCTCTTTAAAAAATTTTTTTTAACGTTTATTCATTTTTGAGAGACAGCGTGAGTGGGGGAGGGGTAGAGAGAGAGGGAGACACAGGATCTGAAGCAGGCTCCAGAGTCTGAGCTGATGTGGGCCTCAAACCCACAAACTGCCAGACCATGATCTGAGCCAAAGTCGGACACTTAACTGACTGAGCCACCCCAGCACCCCTACATAAATTATTTCTGATCTAATAACAGATGAGGAGATTATTCAGAGGAGTTAGGTCACTGACTCTGGGGCGGGGAGCTTAGAAAGTGACCGAGCCAGGATTGCAACCAACCCAGGTCTGACTTCAAAACTATGGGCTTTGCATTATGCTAGTATGCTATGATGATTTTTCAGGAGTGGATTTCAGTTAGACTTCTTTTCAGGGACATTTCCTTTCATGTAAAATGTTTTATTTTTTATTAAAAAAAATTATATTTCAGCCCCGTTCGGGACACAGTCGTCACCAATGACCGTTGGGGATTCGGTACCATCTGTAAGCATGGCGGCTATTACACCTGCAGTGATCGTTACCACCCAGGACATCTTCTGCCTCATAAATGGGAAAATTGCATGACAATAGACAAGTTTTCCTGGGGTTACAGGAGAGATGCCAGACTCAGTGACTATCTTACAATCGAAGAACTAGTGAAGGTACAGTAAAATGTTAGGTGACTATTAAGGTAATATTCTCAATTGTGTGGATGTGTGAGAATTACTTTGCATAATTTGTAGAGCTCAGGGGCCTGTAAACACAGGACATTATTCTATTTGCTGTGTTTGTTCTTCTGAACAGTGGTTACATATGAGTGTGTAAGCACACAAATACAACATATTATTAACACATTGGCAATGGAATCGTTTCATCTCCCCAAGAACTTTATTCTTAATTTTTTAGGAACTTGTAGAGACAGTTTCATGTGGAGGAAATCTTTTGATGAATATTGGGCCCACATATGATGGCACAATTCCTGTAATTTTTGAGGAGCGACTGAGGCAAATGGGGACCTGGCTAAAAGTCAATGGAGAAGCTATTTATGAAACCTACCCTTGGAAGTCCCAGAGTGACGTCACCCCAGACGTGTGGTAAGTTATTCTTGTTACCAAGTACTATTTGATGGAGGAAAGCATTTAAAATTTCTGAGATACAAAGAGAAAAGTAGGATAAAAAGGAAATTGGATGCATGCCTGTTATACAAAGCACTTTCCAAGTTATTTACTCTAGAAGAAATCAGCATGTGTTTGAACACTTATTGTTTATCCAGTCAAGCTTAAATCCTATCTAGAAACTTCCTAAGAGTGGGCAAATTTTAGTGAAAAATAGTCAGCTCTTATAAAAATCATAAGCCATTCAGAAAAATGAAAGATGCTGAGTGGTTAATCCGAAAGGAAGACTTTGATTTAGTCATTTAATTCTTATTTCTGCAGATGTTCCATCATATGAAATTAACAAGGAAGAGGTGCCAAAAAAAAAAAAAATTTAAAATCAGCCCAAATAACAGCATTATTTTAATTGATAAAAAACTGATAATTTGTTGATATTATTCTAATAAATCTAAACCTGAAGTTTATTTTTAAGTTTTTAAAAAAATGTTTACTTATTTTTGAGGGAGAGAGAGCACGAGCAGGGGAGGGGCAAAGAGAGAGGGAGACAGAGGATCCGAAGCAGGCACTGTGTTGATAGCCCACTACCCCATGTGGGCCTCCAACTCACGAAGTGTGAGATCATGACCTGGGCCGAAGTCAGGTGACTAACCAGCCGAGCCACCCAGGTGCCCCTAAACCTAAAATTTCTTTATAATTAATTATTTTAGAGGCACGTGGGCGGCTCAGTCAGTTCAGCGTCTGACTCTTGGTTTTGGCACAGGTCATGATCTCGCGGTTTCATGAGTTCGAGCCCGCATCAGGCTCTGCGCTGTCCACGGGGAGCCTGCTTGGGATTTTTCTCTCTGTCCTCTCTCTGTCCCTCCCGCACTCATGCTGCCTCTGTCTCTCTCAAATAAACAAACTGAAAAAAAAAATTTAATTATTTTAACTTGCTTATTTTTCTCTTAACTAGAATCTTCTTTAAAAGCTTTGCTTATGTCTGCACTTTGGAAGGTACCACATGCCAATGAGTATCTGAATCACATTCTGCAAATATGATGGTTCCTGAATGTTGGGTCTTAACGCATATAAATAAGAGCAGTATAGGGAAGCTCTAAAAATTCACCCGTTGTTGTCACCAGGTGAATACAACTTGATCAAGTATAAACCAAAAATTAGACTAAATCTTCTTTGACTTTACTTATGACTTAAAACTAATTGTCAACTCATCGAAGAAAATAAAGTAAAGCAATCTAGACAGAAGCAACTCATTGTAGAATTTTAGAATGTGTGGGAGAAGCCATAGTTGGAACCCAGTACCAGTCCTTCATTTTACAGAGACTAGTTTAAATCTGGTTTTGGGATTTGCATCTGGGCATATATTTGACAAGGGGGTCTGGTCATGGATTTCACAATCATCAACTATTATTCCATGAAATTTTATCTCAATAAATAAAAATAACAGCCAAAATATTTAATAAGGTCCGTGAAGCCCCCTTGTCTGCCTCCTGCTGACCGCACCAACCCCAAACCCCATGTGGCCCTGCTCCCCCCTCACAGCAGGAGTTCTTCAGCCTACCAGGCACGCTGCTGTCCTTGCCCCAGTCATCTGTAGACTCCCAGGTCCTTAGAATCCTTCAGGATTTCAGCCCTAGCTCGTGATCACTGTCCCCAGAACTACTCTTAACATCACTCTTAGTGATTTGAATACCTATATTCACATTTTTAAAAATTTGCCGCCCCCTGAGTTCTTGTACTCTCTCTTCTGAGCATCTTGTGTGTTCCACCTTTGCTACCTCCTTTCTGGGTCATGCCTTAGATCCTGTATTACCAATAATTGCACTTATTCCATGATCTCAGTTTGAAGCATTATGCTGTCTCCCAAACACCTTTTTAAAACAAATTTTTTTTAATGTTTTTATTTATTTTTGAGACAGAGCATGAGTGGGGGAGGGGCAGAGAGAGAGGGAGACATAGAATCCGAAGCAGGCTCCAGGCTCTGAGCTGTCAGCACAGAGCCCGACACGGGGCTCGAACTCACAGACTGTGAGATCATGACCTGAGCCGAAGTCCAACGCTCAACCGACTGAGCCACTCCCAACCACCTTTTAAATTTCAGCTCACTCCACATAGCACTTCGGCTTCTGAAAGGATCTGTAATCCACTGATGATACCAATCTGTGACCCCCTCACTTTTTTTCTGTTCCTCAGCCCTTTTCCTTATTCAGGTCAGATTCTGTGGCTTGTCACTCCATGACATACACTCTTTCTCTGTCATACTCACTTGACTTTGATTAAAAACTCAACTCTGGTTAAATTTAGCTCTGCTCATTCCATGCCTGCCCATGGGTAGCTAAAATGTGACTAGAAATACACAGACACACATACACACACAATACCAGATTATTTTCTTTTGGCTTTAAGGTCAACCCTTGTGTCCTGGGTCCCATCCCAAATTATCCACTCGAGGATATTTTTCTAGCAGTTCTCTCCTTTGCTCCTTATCTTCAACTTTCCCTCTTTATTAGACCCTTCCTGCCAGCATTCAAACGTGTTATTTCTTTCATCCTAAAAAAGTACTCTTTTGACCCTTAGATTTCCAGCCACCTCCCCGTTTCTCTCATTTCTTTGATAGTAAAACATGTTAAAAGTTTTTTTTTTAAACTGGCTATCTTCAATATCTTGCTCCAGTTTTCTCTTGCACCCACTCTGGTCAGGCTTCCGCCCTCACACTTCAGAAAATCGCTGTTATCCAAGCCCTCCATAACCCATCCTTCACCAAATCCAGAGTGACTTCGTGGTCCGTTTTCTGGGTTTATGGCAGCATGTGACTCTGTTGACGCCATCTCTGCTTGTTGGCTGCTCCTTCCTAGTGTCTTTTGCTGATTCCACCCTCAGTTCCCAACCATTATACCCTGAAGTGCCTGGGGCTTAGTCCTTGGGCTTCTGTTCCTCCTCTTTATCTTTATTCCCCAGGCAGTCACATCCATTTTCACAGCCTTAGATGCCATACCGATGACCTCTTCAGTGCCGACCTTTTCTTGAGCTCCAGACTTACATTCGCTTTCCTGGTCAACATCTCCACTTGGAAGTATAAATACCTTAAACCTGTTATGTCTAAAACTGAGGTCCTAATTTTAAAATTTTGCTCTAAACTAGCTCCAAGCAGTCTTCACAAACTCAATTAATGACAGCTTCATCCTTTTAGGTGGTTGTGAGGCCAAAAATCTTGGGAGTCTTCAACTCTCCTTTCATATTTCACGGCCAATCCATCAGCAAGTATCATTTTTCTCTTTGAAGTATATCTAGAATCTGACCATGTCTCATTCTTTTAGTCTCTATTGTGTCTCCCCTGGATTATAAGCTTCTTTGACTGATCTGTTTACATCCATCCTTGCCCCTTTCATCTTTCTGCCACAAAACCTTTGAAATAATAAAGCCAGGTTATGTCACTACTACGCTCAAATTCCTCCAATGGCTTCCGGTCTCAGAGAACGAGCCAGATCTTGTAGAGGCTTCTAAGGTCCTATAAAAACTGGCTCCTTGCTGTCTCTGATCTTATCCGCCATCATGCTTTCCCTCACTTTCTCTCCTGCCCTTCTTGTTGCCATGTCAGCAGGCCAAGCATATTCCTGCTTGCTGTTCTCTCTTCCTCTGGATACTCAACATGCTCTTCCTCACATTCTTCAGGTCTCCTCAATGCTACCTCCTCAAAGGTGGACTATTAGATTTAAAATAACAACCACATCCCTCCTTGCCAACCTTGCATGCTCTGTCCTCACCTGGCTTCAGTTTTCCCCATAGAACTTAATCATCACGTGCTTATTCTAATTTTTTCCACTACCACATAAGCTCCATAAGGACAGGGACTGTGTTCAATGCTGCGTCTCCAGCTCTAAAACAGTGATTAGCATTTTAAGATTTCAATAAATGTTGAAAAACTAAGAATGAGTGAGTTCTGTTTTGTGTAGAGCTTACTCTTACCTTTTCTCCTTTTTTCTCATTCATCCTCTAAGTCTCAGATGAAATGTCATTTTCTTAGGCTTCTGCTCATGGTCTAATCTTTTTTTAATTTAAAACATTTTAAAAAAATATTTATTTTGAGAGAGAAAGATAGAGTGCGAGTGAGGGAGGGCGCAGAGAGAGAGAGGGAGAGAATTCCAAGCAGGCTCTGCGCTGTTAGCACGGAGCCCAATGTAAGGCTCAAACCCACAAAACCACTGTGAGGTCATGGCCTGAGCCTATGAGAAGTAAATGAAATGATTTGTTTTGAGAAATACCAAATAAAAGCTGTGCTATAGAGTTACCAATAGGTTTACAACCTATTGGAAATATGTACCCCCCCAATGGAGTCCCAAACTTCACTTCACTTCCTGATTCTTCTTCCCCTCGCCATTGCGCGGGCTTAGTCTTCACGGGTTTTGTAATGGGCATGTGCCAAAGAACTGAAGTCTCTGCGTCACCTCAAGGAATGTACGTTTGTACAAAAAGACTAGTTTTTGCCTTACGTGGGCATAGCTGACTTCCGGGTAAGGCTGTAACCTCTGTAGTACTCAGCCAAATGAGGAATCAGGGGAGGGACTTCACGCTAGGAGATAAATTGCCTGCTGTAACTGCTCCGAGTGTGCCTGTCCATCAGACACCCGCTCTTGCAAGAATGTTGATTAAAGCCTCGCTTCACAGTGCTCAGAGTCTCTGTGCCTGTCCTTTGATTCGGTCAGTGGGCTTATTTCTTACAGAGCTGAAGTCAAGAGTTGGAGGCATTACTGACCGAGCCACACAGGCACCCCGCTGATGGTCTAATCTAAGAGGTCCCTTTGTTATAACCTTTCAATTTACTGTTCTTTCATTGTGCTTATCAAAACTCACACTTTGACATTATTTGTGTGATTACTGAATAGAGTCTTCGTCACTCTAGTCTAAGTTCCATAAGAATAAGAATTAAGTGTTTTGCTTTCTGTTGTATCCCTAACACCAGCGTCAGTACTTGGCCCAGCATTGACACATACAGACTTTTTGATGAGGGAGTATGAAGATTTGAATCAGCAGGTGGAAAGCCATTTACTCCTGCGTCTTACCTTCTTTGCTCATAATTCCCTCCTATTTCCAACTCCATGGGAACAGTCTGATGAAGAGTAATATTAGAAAAGTCTCTGGGGCGCCTGGGTGGCTCAGTCAATTAAGCATCCGACTTCAGCTCAGGTCACGATCTCGCAGTCCGTGAGTTTGAGCCCCGCGTCTGGCTCTGGGCTGATGGCTCAGAGCCTGGAGTCTGCTTCCGATTCTGTGTCTCCCTCTCTCTCTGCCCCTCCCCCGTTCATGCTCTGTCTCTGTCTCAAAAATAAATAAACGTTAAAAAAAAAAAAGAGAAGTCTCTGTTCTTTTTGGTATAGGGGAAGTGGGGGAGGGAGGTGCTATGATATTATGATTTATGATAACAAGTATATATTTGGTCTTGTCTCCATTTCTGGCACAGAACTCCTTAAACTCTTGGAATCTCCTGAGTGATGAGAACTATACAGATGTTTTTTGTTATGTTAATGAGGTGACTTTTCCACTTCACCAAGGGTGAGGCTGGTTGCCTGGAGACTTTCAGTCCCTCCCTCCAGGAGGAGAGAGGCTGAAGGTTGAATCAGTCGCCAATGACTAGTGATTTAATCAATCATAACCATGTAATGAAGCCTCCATAAAACCCAAAAGCATGGGGTTTGGAGAGCTTCAGCGTTGTTGGGAGAGGGGTGTGCCTGGAAAGTTCATGGAAGCTCCATGCCCTTTCCCCATACCTTGCCCTATGCGTCTCTTCCCTTCGGCTGTTCCTGAGTTTTATCCTGTTATAATAGACTGGTCTGCCAGTAAGTAAAATGTTTGTGTGAGTTTTGTGAGCTGCTGTAGAAAATTAATTGAACCCAGGGAAAAGGTTGTTGGAACCTCCCATCTATAGCTGGTGGGTTAGAAGACCAGGTGATACCTTGGACTTGTGATTGGTGTCTGAAGTTGAGTAGTGCAGGCAAGCAGTCTTGTAGGACTGAATCCTTGACCTGTGGAATCTGACACCATCTCCACGTAGATAGTGTCAGAATTAAGTTGAATTGTAGGACACCCAGCTGGTGTTGGAGAATTGCTTGTTGGGGGTGAGGAACCCCCTCTCCAGCCCCCCAAAGACACACTGGAAGTGGGAACCCTCTTTGGGTGCTTTTTACTCTACCATGGAGCTATTTTTTCCTTCTATTAACGAAGACATGGGTAAATATTTACTGCATGAAAGTATCTCTATAAAAATAATCCCAAACCTAACACATGAGGAATACCACTATGCTCTTTTCCTCCTTTTAACCAGGTACACATCCAAACCTAAACAAAAGTTGGTCTACGCCATATATCTTAAATGGCCCACATCAAGACATCTGTTTCTTGGCCAACCCATCGCTACCCTGGGGGCAACAGAGGTAAGGAGATTTTATCTTTATTAAGTCTTTAAATTGCTAACTAGCATATCCTAGGGAAAAACAGAATGAAACTTTTAACTTCAAGGAGAGCCTTACGTATGTTCCATTTATACCTCATGAGAGTATGGGTTTTCTCCCACTACATCCGAAAGCAGAGCATTCCTATGAAATCTTTCATAAGCTGAAATGGTGTAAAGCAAAGAAGCAATTACCATTAATTTATGTGGAAATTTGTTTGAACAGTCCTAGACCCCCACAATAACCTCTCTTAGAAGAGCTCTTCTGATCCCTTAGAACACATCTTGCTAATGGATGCACAAATTGAATGGAGACAAAGCACAGATGCTCACAGACTCAGTTCAAAGCTATGGCGGCTTGATGCTGAAATGCTGAGTATAGGAAGGAACTTGGAGTTACCACTCGCTGCTGTTGGGGTGTGCACTGCGTCTAAAACGGCTCTCTGCAAAACAAACACTAAATGCTATTTTTACTTTTCACTTTTTTTTTTGTAAAAGTGAAAGTCCTCTTTAGATTTCTTTCAGTTACAAAATAGGTACTACTCTAGGCCTTTTATAAAAGTGAAATGGCATAACACTGACTGTAGGGGATACCTGTAATTTTAAAATGAACTTCATCAGTGGCAATGTTTGGCCAAACCTTTGAAAATTTTCTTTCATTTCCCAGAAAACTAAACTTAAAATACAGCTATCTCCATGCGTATCAATGTAAAATAGATATTCTTTTTTACGGTTATTTTATGTTGTTCAAGTTCTGGAAGCATCCAAAATGATTCTGGAATTTATAAATAAATAAATGAGTAAAGCAAACTCAGGTTCTTTCCCAGACATCCCATCCCAGAATACATCAGAATAAAAGTAAGATGTTGTAGTCGTACTATTTTAAGGTCATTAAAAAAATCTGGAGGAAGTTAATCTAACAGTTGTAGGCAACAGATCTGGCATTGAGTTCATTTTGACGTATTTTATAGCTTGTTTTTTTTTTTTTTTTTTTTAAATGTTTTTTATTTACTTTTGGGACAGAGAGAGACAGAGCACGAACGGGGGAGGGGCAGAGAGAGAGGGAGACACAGAATCGGAAACAGGCTCCAGGCTCCGAGCCATCAGCCCAGAGCCCGACGCGGGGCTCGAACTCACGGACCGCGAGATCGTGACCTGGCTGAAGTCGGACGCTTAACCGACTGCGCCACCCAGGCGCCCCTTATAGCTTGTTTTTAAGAAACAATTTCCTTGGACGTAGATTGTCCGTATGCTTCTCCTTGTATCATCTTTCCACATTTCATTTCTTTTTTTTTTTAACGTTTATTTTATTTTTGAGACAGAGAGAGACAGAGCATGAACAGGGGAGGGTCAGAGAGAGGGAGACACAGAATCCGAAACAGGCTCCATGCTCTGAGCTGTCAGCACAGAGCCCGACGCGGGGCTCGAACTCACAGACCGCGAGATCGTGACCTGAGCTGAAGTTGGCCACTTAACTGACTGAGCCACCCAGGCGCCCTGTCCACATTTCATTTCTAACACTGTGGTTGATCTGGCAGAAAGGAAGATGGGAGTTCACATTTGATGTTTAATTACAGCTTAGTGGCCTGGGTATGACATCATCTTTTTATTTTATCTGTATTTTGTCTGGCCCCATTAATACTGTAATCTTAAAAGTTCATGGGTTTTGTTTTTGTGTTGTTCCACATGATAGGCAAAGTTTTCTCGTTCAAAATAACCATAGACATGTAGAAAACCTATTTAAACCCATTTAGTATAAGAGTAAGGATATAAAATAATTACAGTAGTAATTGATCAGACTTATGTATTGTTGATCAGTTACTGGAAAACCTGGGGAGAAAGGGTAGCTTCCTAGATAAGGGATATTCTATGCAAGAACTATGCAAGTCTTACATTGGGCACATTGGTCCAGAGTCATTTTCCCTGGTCCTCTCTTCAGTGTTTTCCCTACTCTAACACTATTCAGCCTTTACAGTTCTTCTCTTCCAACTCTTGGACACTTTTACTTGACAGGAATGTAGGAGTAAGAGGCATGTATGCACTCATTTGGACCAAAGGTTAAAATAACTTGTGAACCACTAAATAAAAGCAAAAGCTGAGTTTCTTGTCTACAGTGTTTTAAAGAAATACCAGCCACTCTTTCGCAATAAAGTGGGTGAGTCAAAGAGATACATGTGAAGACATTTCTGTGTATGTTTTTAATTTCAGATTAAACTACTGGGACACGGACAGCCACTTAACTGGACGTCTTTGAAGCCAAATGGCATACTGGTAGAACTGCCACGTCTAACCTTTGATCAGATGCCCTGTAAATGGGGCTGGGCTCTAGCACTAACTAATGTGATCTAATTTTCAGCAGAGTAGTTCATGCTGCGGGTACATTGAAGACTAGAAAATAATCAGGTTTCTATAATTGTAGTATATGGAGAAAGCAAATGTAAAATTGGTCAAGGAAAGTCAAATATTTAGGCAATTCAGGCCCTTTCCCCTCTTACTGCTTATGTTTGTTCCTAAATTACCCATGTAATTGTTTTACCTCTCCAGTGTACTTTGCCATTGAAGTCTCTTCACATTGAATTTATTTCCATGTGTGATTAAGAGGTGGAAATTTTTGTTTTATGGTAGCTAGGAACTGGTGGTGGTAAGGACTGAATTATGTCTCCTGAAGTGTGTCTCAGATTCCTATGTTGAAGCCCTAGCCCTCAATGTGACTGTATTTGAAGACAGAGCCTTTGAAGAGGTAACTAAGGTTAAATAAAGTCGTAAGAGTAAGAGCCTAATCTATACGACTGGCGTCTTTATGAGAAGAGAAAGAGATGCCACTGATGCAAGCACACAGAGGAAAGGCCATGTGAGGACACGGGGAGAAGCACCATCGGCCAGCCAAGGAGAGAGGCCTTGAGACAAACCCAACCTGCAGACACACTGGGCTCTCAGCTTTCAGGATTGTAAGAAAATAAATTACTGTGCTTTAAGCCACCCAGTCTGTAGTATTTTGTTATGGTGGCCC
Source organism: Neofelis nebulosa (assembly GCF_028018385.1). Lineage (NCBI taxonomy): Eukaryota > Metazoa > Chordata > Mammalia > Carnivora > Felidae > Neofelis > Neofelis nebulosa. The sequence goes on along the minus strand of NC_080787.1, from coordinate 133,047,497 downwards.
TAGCAGACTAATACAGGTGGCAGAGATATAATAAATTTGGCCTAATACATACTTCCAGTGCTCATAGTAATTGTCTTTTCATAAAAAAGTTTTTTTTCGGGGTGCCTGGGTGGCTCAGTCGGTTAAGCGGCCAACTCCGGCTCAGGTCATGATCTCGCGGTCTGTGAGTTCGAGCCCCGCGTCGGGCTCTGTGCTGACAGCTCAGAGCCTGGAGCCTGTTTCAGATTCTGTGTCTCCCTTTCTCTCTGTGACCCTCCCCTGTTCATGCTCTGTCTCTCTCTGTCTCAAAAATAAATAAAACGTTAAAATAAAAAAATAAAAATAAAGTTTTTTTTCCCTCTTGGTAATAAAACTGATATAGGTTTACTGTAGGTATTTTAAAACATACTAGGGGTGCCTGGGTGGCTCAGACGGTTAAGCTGCCGACCTCAGCTCAGGTCATAATCTTGCACTTCAAGCCCCGTGTTGGGCTCTGTGCTGACAGTTCAGAGCCTGGAGCCTATTTTGGATTCTGTGTCTCCCTCTCTCTTTCTGCCCCTCCCCACTCTGTCTCTGTCTCAAAAATAAATCAACATTAAGAAAAAATTAAAGTTATTGTTTACATCACCATTATTACGATTTTAGTACATATTCTTTCAGGTTTTTTGAGGGGGTGTGGGATTGGACCTATGGGCCAATTTTTGTAGGTGAGCTCATATGAGCTCCAATTTAAATTAATATATATGTTTTGGGCGCTTGAGTGGCTCAGTCGGTTGAGTGGCTGACTTCAGCTCAGGTCATGATCTCACAGCTCGAGTTTGAGCCCCGAGTTGGGCTCTGTGCTGACAGCTTGGAGCCTGGATCCTGCTTCAGATCTGTCTCCCTCTCTCTCTGCCCCTAACCCACTTGCATTCTGTCTCTGTCTCTCTCAAAGGTAAATAAACATTAAAAAAATTAAAAAAAAATAAAATTTTTTTTAATGTTTATTTATTTTTGAGAGAGATAGAGACAGAGCACGAGTCGGGGAGGGGCGGAGAGAGGGAGACACAGAATCTGAAGCAGGCTCAAGGCTCTTGAGCTGTCAGCACAGAGCCCGATGCGGGGCTCAAACCCATGGACTGTGGGATCATGACCTGAGCTGAAGCCAGATGCTTAACCAACTGAGCCACCCAGGCGCCCCCCCCCCCCCACAATTTTTTTTTAAATTAATGAATATGTTTCCTACATTTGTCTTCAAGCAAATTGAAGTTGAAAACCTAGTTGATAATTAGGAATTCTACTCAAATCTTCCCTAAGAATGAAGCAAAATAATGAAGTAGCAATACAGATTTTGATGTAAATTTAAAGAAACACTGATTAGAGAAAGTCGCTCTCCTCAACAAAAGAAGTTTAATATGGCCAGATCTTTATTTGTAGTACTGTAGGTTTCATTTGGTCACATAATCAAATGCAGACATCTGTTTCCAAAAAATGCTTCAGGTAGAGAATGAAAAAGAATACTATTCATATTTATTCCCTAAAATCATGCTAAAGTTGAAAACCTTTTAAAAAATTACTCATTGTTGAAGTTCCTAAAACTACCAAATTTTCAAAACCATGCTATTTACATAAATATGTTAATAGTTCTAAATCCCAATTAATATTTTATTCAAGATCCAACTTGGACAGATTTATATGATCCCAAACACTAGACTAAGAAAAACCAAAACAGGAGTAAAACCCAACCAAAGCCAAGGAAACAGTGTTACAAGAATCTTATCATAAAAGTAGGGTCATTTGTTTGTTTGAAGAAAGTAATTCTGAGACTGAAGCCTGTCAACCACTTAAATTCCTATCCTGTCCATCTTTACCTTTACAAATTGATACGAAAGGCGAAAAACAAATATTTAAGCAAATTATAGGGTTTGGTGACTCAGTAGCTATGAAGGAGCTACATGACAAAATACAGTTCAGCATTCTAAGGTGCTGATAAAATGCTTTTAACCCAACTCTAAGAAAAAATATGACCCCAAATTTAAATTTATTTAAGGCATATCTTGCTTATGTGTAAAATGTACTACAATGGGGTTTCATAACAAGGATTTAAAACTATTCCAGCAAATTCTTGGAATTATCTGTAGTATGAGGGCAAGAATTATAGTAAGGATAATTAAAAATCAGATCTCTCATTAACTATTTTAAGCCAATAGTTTTTATCCTCCAATCAAATAATCCTTTTCCCAGCATTATTAAATAGGTACAAAATGCCCTGAATTGAATTTCGGTAACCTCTGATTTTCCTTTAATGACTGGAGAAATATTGAAGGCAAACCACACTACATTACTAGACTGAATAGTCTAGATATTGATATTAAAACAAAAATTTTTAATGTTTATTTTTGAGAGAGAGACAGAGTGTTTGTGAGCAGGGGAGGGGCAGAGAGAGGGGAATTCAAAGCAAGCTCCAGGTTCCACACCGTCAGCACTGAACCTGATGTGGGGCTCGAACTCATGAACGGTGAGATCATGACCTGAGCTGAAGTCAGATGCTTCACCAACTGAGCTGCCCAGGTGCCTCTAGATGTTGATATTTTAAATATGGATTTCACTTTAGTAAGATTCTATCTCATTTTCTCATCGGTGTCATATACAAGCAACACAATTACTGTAAAAGTTCAGGCTATTCAAATAAATATGAATCAGGACAACAGAAGACAAGACCGATGTTTTATCTTCTGTTCAATTTTGCAAGTGAAAGATCTGGTTAGATAAAATCTTCCAAGCAAATAAAATAAGTGCTCATGTAAAATTTTTATATATACACAGTAACAGACACATTTATACAAGTTTGAAGGAGAAAAAATAGAAGCAGTTTTAAGTAATCTTCATGTAACCAATTCACGGGATAAACTGATGGTCTTCATCTCCTCAGAAAAGGAGGTGCCTAGGGCAGGCTGCAGGCTTTCAGTTAGTAGGCGTCTATCTGGTGCACCCTTCGCTTTGATTTCCACTTGCTGCAATCTGCGTTTACCAAGTTGCGTAGAGTTTGTTACTATAGGGGCTGAAGAGTATTCTTCGACAATTCACTTCTGCCTAGAAGCTCAGAAGGTGATCTTACTTGGAAATGGCGTCTTTGCAGATGTAACGAAAGTTAAGTATTGAGACAAGATCATACTGTACGTGGGTGGGTCCTAAGTGAGAGTATTCTTATGAGAGAAAGAGCACAGACACACAGAGAAGGCCATGTGAAGACAGAGGCAGAGACTAAGTTTGCCGCTACAAGCTAAGGGACACCTGGGCCACCAGAGGCTGGGAGAGTCAAGAAAGGATTGAAGTCTTCCCTAGAGCCTTCAGAGGGAGCATGGCCCTGCTGATACCTTGATTTTGGACGTCCAAAATCAAGAATGGTGAGAAGAGAAATTTCTGTTAAGTCACCCAATTACCAATAATTTGTTACATTGGCTCTAAGAAATTAATAGTTACCAAACTGATTATGCCAGTTGAACTTGTTATCATGAGTATATAAACTGATGACGTGAGTGCGAAGAGCTGTAGTTTCTGTGAAAACTAAGCTGAACTTTGAAAAGACTCGATAAAAGTGTTGTTTTTTTAGGGGCGCCTGGCTGGCTCAGTTGGTGGAGCATGAGACTTCTGATCTCAGGGTTGTGAGCGTGAGTCCCATATTGGGGGTAGAGACTACTTAAAAATAAAATCTTAAAAAAAAAAAAGTGTGTTGCTGTTTTAAAATTTAAAGATATTGGCTAATTGTGGGCAAAACAGTTCTAAAAGATTGGAGGAAAATATAGCAAAAACCTACAAGGATTCTGTATCGGTGGCTCACAATTATATAATGGAATGTAGTGCATGTGATCTGCACAAGAAGGAGTTAGAGGGTGCCTCAAAGCAGACCCATATGAAAAAGGTAGAAAAGACCTGGTCCCTAGATTAAATAAGTGGCAACTAAAGAATATTTATATTTTAAGTTAAAATATCTAAGAATAAGTTTTTTTGTGTGTGATAGATACCCTGCTTTATTTAAGTGACCTTTGGATTAACCAAACTATTGGTCCCAGACAAGAGGGGTCCTATTGTACTAGCTGAAGACACATTTGTAATATCTAAGGCCAGTTAGCTTCAAATGCATGTGGGTTTTACCTGATCATCTCTTCAACTGCCACGGTGCCACAGACGCAGGTGACTCCAGGTGAAAATTGTCAGCTGATCAGAATACGATCCTTTTTTTTTTTTTTTTTTACAAGGCCACACCTGTTCAGTCTCAAATATTCCTTGGATGAAATCCTGGGTTAATACTGCTGCAAGAGATGCAGGCCCTATTACATACACATTCACTAATTTTCCAAAATGCAGTTTTTCCTCCACCCTATTAGAAAATAACATCACTATTTTCTATCAAATTTGGAAGAGAAATATTTGCTATCTGCAACACTTTTACATCTGTTTCTTTTTTTAAACATTGTAGACATTACATTTTTTTAAACATTGTTCCTCTGTTGGAGGAAGTAAAGCGATGTCACTGACAATATTCTTATGTTACCGAAAATATATCTAATACACTAATGATATGCAACAATTCATTTATTTCTGCCTAATTACCCTTAATTATAAATACAGAATATAGATTTACTAGAGACGATGAATTGTTTCTCTTCAGAAGGGAATGCTATTCATTTTTTCTAAACAGAAAAACTAAAGCATCAATTATATTACTAGTTAAAATAAAACTTGAAAACTAGCATATTCTCCCAAAGTAACAGCAAAAATGCTATAGGACAAATAAATTAATGGCTGTAAAGTATTAACTCAACAAAACCATATTTTACTAAAATATTTTATTGCAATAAGATATTTACTGTGCTCAAAATCAATACAAAGTAAGTTAAAATTATTTACATATAAATGCTGAAACTATAGTTAAAAATAGCCGCTGAGTAACAACAACAGCACAATTTCAGCCTCTAAATCAAATACGTAATTTTCTAAGGATTGTTAACAATGGTAACGAAAAATTACTGATCATGGTTGTTAAATTCACTGGTTTCCATAAAAAGAAATGTCCTTCATCAGGTTTATCTAACGTAAATAACTTATTCCTTTGAAGAGTAACAGGAGAAAAGTCTGATTCATTCATGTATATTATAGTCCAGTGAACTTTATGATTAAATAGTACATTTTCTAAACTTCACAGCTATATCTCAAACAGATTTTTCCTCTGTATAAATGTCAATGTATACTACATTTCATATTATATATATATAAAAAAAGTATCTACATTAGTTTTTTGTCAGTTTGGAACTAATATCCATGGTGTAACAAAGTATTAACAATTCTGATGTCTGCACTGTGTATACTCAGATATGCTCACAAAAACTAGTCTGTTGATGACTTTAAAAAAATATATTAAGATGCCAAATAAATCTATTTTATTACGAAATGAAGACTTTGATTTAAGAATATATTTTTATTAGGCATTTCGGTAACAAATCATTACCCTATATATAGTTGATTCATTCAGTGTATTTTTAAAAGTAAATGAATTCCATTGCAGTTTTTCTTGAAGGAAAAGAAATCATTTCTCCAGTTGTTGAGGAGTACTAAAAGCTTCATACACATTAGCAGCAAAGTCTTTCACTTGCTCCATCATCAACAGATCCTAGCAAAGATGACAATAAAACATTACAGTTTGTAACAAGTGTAGATAATTTAAATCCATTTCTGCAATCAAGCAATAAATTTAGCTTTAAGTTTTGTGGCAGTAAGGCCAAAAAGAAAATCACTTAATGCAAGGAATATTTTTTCGCATAAGAAATTCTAGGAGATACTTCTTGCTTAGGTTCTTGTATGAGGAATGGTGGGTGTGGTAAGTATTCAGTGTGACTCCGAGAAGACCCAGAACAGTCTTCAAACGGACTTGTGTATGCCATGTGCTGGGTAAGTATTTGTTCCATAAATGATTACAATACTAATGATACAAGTGTAAAGGTACCTTGGCTGGAAGCTGACATAACATGGTTGTAAGGTATGTTACTTTTTAGAAGATCTAACCTAGAATGTATGTAGCATGTCATGGGTTCTGCGTACACAAACATAAACTACATACACATACTTCAGAACAAGGGTTCTTAACGGATTTGTGAATGTAAAAACAAGAATTACATTTTTATTTTCATTAACCTTTAAAATCTAGCATTTCTTTCAATTATGAAATTGACAACTGTGACAGCAGGAACATGCTATGCATTTGTCTTCAGTGGAAATAAGATATTGTCACATCATGTGATAATTGTGGAAGATACACGAACTGCCATTACATCTTGTTATTTAATGCATGAACAAAGAGGCAATACTGCTACTTCATAAATTTGATTTTAAAAAGTATTTTGAAAACTGTATGTAATTAATTGGCTTTCTTTAAAACCTATGTATTTTATGATATGCATTTACACACATTATTCTGAGAAGGGGTCCATAGGCTTCACCAGATTGTGAAAAGATCTATGACACAGAAACATTTAAGTGCCTCTCTGGGCATCAGAGAAACAGTAAATGAAAAATGAATCTATCCTTTGTGTTCTCTGTTTCTTAAGTATCAGAAAACTCAAGTGAACTTTAGACCAGTCTTGACCTCAACAAATTCATGGTTAAAGTCTCTAAAGACAACTTGGCATTTTATAGTTAAATATGAGTTAACATAGAGATTATGCTTAAAAGAACTCGTCAATCAATAGTGTAGTATATAACCTACATTCAGTCATACTAAAAATCTTTGAACATTAATATCAATGGTATTTTTATTAGACTGAACTCTTTTGCTTTCATTATCAATTATACAGATTTTAATTACTGTGGTACATAAATTACTTAAGCCTTCAAGCTGCAGGTGGTGTATTTTGCCTGGTTGTATTTCCCACTGGCCTGCCAAGATGAATAGCCTACAGATGAAGCCAGACTCTTACGAAACTGGAGAAAGGTGAAGTTAAGGTTTAAGTGCCAAAAGTCACAAACTTTTTTCTCACACTGATATGCACATGAAAATTAATTTAATATGAAATTAAAAATTTTAAACTAAGTTTTTAATAAAATCTGAGCTTAAGTTAAGCGAAATGAGATTAGCCTTACTCCCTCTTCCTTCTGCAATATGAATGCCTGTCATGGGTGACAGAGATGACAAAGACAACTGAAGAGAACAGTGAGGCAAAATAAGCATGTAAAGGACACAGTAACGACACCATATAGAGAAAGAAACAATCTGTAGTCTTAGTTCTTTTCATGTTGCCAAGCAGAAAGTACACAGAAGATAATCTAACTCGTCTGAGACACATGGTACCAAGAAGATGCCAGCTTTACGCTTAGCCTGCAGTCTCCTCCCTGTACATTTCTGCAGTAGTTTGGAATTGAGGTGTATTGCAAACAAGTTTCTCATTCTAATACAAGTCTTAGTCTTCTAAAAGTATTGCAACTTGGTTGCAGGTGACCCAGAAAAACTGTGTGGGTCCAGAGTTCTTATTTCAATAATATTTGCCTTACTTAATGCATTCCAAAATGGTTTTCTAAGGAAGGATTGAGTTTTAGGTAGTACTGTCTACGGAACTTTTCATGAGCAGATTATTGGTGCATTCTTAATACTCATATTGATTAATACTAAAATGCTTTACTTCTCCAAGACAATTTTTTAGTTTTCCTCAAAATTTGAGGAACTAGATCACGGTCTCATAACTCAATCTTATTACTAACATAGTTTCATGCCAACCAGAATGTATGTAAAATGTAGTCTAACTGGTGTTGGACTAGAATATGGGGAAAGGTATTCCCAACCTCATAAATTTGCTATATTTTTGTTCTCATGGGGCATTCTACCACACTCTACATGTGATTTAAGTTTTGGTTCCTTTGAACAAATACCACAGGAGAGAAATGTAATTTTATGTCAGACCAATATAACCACAACCAAAAATACAATGTTTTTAAATAATACCTCCAAGCTTTCTTCTTACCTGAACAAAATGACTAGGTGTTTCACTGCAAACTGAATGGATCTGTCCATTTACTATTGGAATTATCTTAGCTAATGGCAGGCTGACACTGGAAAGACTGAAAAATCATCATAGTAATAATTATTTTCTGAAATTATCTTACAGGATCTTAACATTTTAATTATAACGCAATATAGTAACTGAAGAGTATTCACAAAATGTATTAAGAAGAAAATAAAAACCATGCATAATTCTACCCCTTAGAAATAACAACTGCAACTGACATCATGGTTAACTTCTTCCAGTGATTTTTATACATATCTGTGCTTTTTAAAAAAAGCTTATTTATTTTTGAGACAGAGCGAGACTGAACATGTGCCTTAGTATGGGAGGGACAAAGAGAGGAAGAGAGAGAATCCCAAGCAGACTCCGTGCTGTCAGTGCAGAGCCCGGACGTGGGACTCAATCCTGGGAACTGTGAGATCATGACCTGAGCTGAAATCTAGAGTCACTCAACTGACTGAGCCACACGGGGTCCCCTTTTGTTTTTTTAAACACAAGACTCTAACTTCCCAGCAATATTGTTTTGTATTTCTATTAAAGTTATGAACATTTTCCATCTTATTAAAAGTTCTTCACCAAAGTTTTAATCTACTTTTTAATGATTATAAAAAGTAATTCATCCTCTAGCTGTGACAATTTATTTATTCACTTATTAAAAAATTTTTAATGTTTATTTTTGAAAGAGAGAGAGAGAGGGAGAGAGAAAACAAACACAAGTGGGGGAGGGGCAGAGAGAAGGATACAGAGAATCCCAAGCAGGCTGCTCACTGTCAGTGCAGAGCCTGACATGGGGTTCAATCTCACAACTGTGAGATCATGACCTGAGCCAAAACCAAGTCAGATGCTTAACCAACTGAGCCACCCAGGCACCCCAGAGTATCCTAAAATTTCTTTAAAAAATTTTTTTTTCAATGTTTATTTATTTTTGAGAGAAAGAGACAGAGTGTGAGTGGGAAAGGGGCAGAGAGAGAGGGAGACACAGAATCTGAAGCAGCCTCCAGGCTCTGAGCTGTCAGCACAGAGCCCGACGCGGGGCTCAAACTCATGAGCCGTGAGATCATGACCTGAGCTGAAGTCAGATGCTTAGCCGACTGAGCCACTCAGGCACCCCATCCTAAAATTTCTTAAGTGTGTCTACTTCTCCCCATTGTCAAACCTAGTCAAGGCTAAGCATTTTCTTTTGTCTGGACTATAGCAGTGACCTTACTTGTAAGTGCTCAACAATCACTTACAATAAGTTGGGTGAATAAATGAATAAATGTTGGTGTGATTATGTGTGATACAATGACTGTTAAATGATGAAACACTTTGGAAACAAATATGAAATAATTTTTATGTGAGTTATACTCAGGTTTATTATGTTAAACATAATACTTCACACCTCAGGCTACCCCAGAAATTTCCTATCAAACATCATGAAAATGCTGAAGCTATGCTGTGTAACCATATGCTAATCTAACCAGTGTTCTATGCTGAGATTTGAGGCAATGGATAAAAAGAAAACAGGAGTGCAGAGATTTATGTATTCCTGAGAAAATTAGGCATTATTCTCCTTCTTGGTAGCATTTTTCAGAATGTCATGTTTTTGTTTACATGTTTGATGTCTCTCTTTGTATATTACTTTTTCTTCATTAGAAACTGAAGACACCACTACCGTACAAGGTCTGTGAGGTTAGGTACAGTGGCTATTTTACTAACTGTATTTTATCCCAGCACTTAGTAAAGTTTCCTTCTCCATAAAGCAATCTAAGTGATTCTATAATGTAAGTCCCATCATATCACTCTCCTGCCACTTCTCTAGTGGCTTCCCAGCATTCTCAAGCTGACAACCATAATCTGTTATGTGCTGAATTCTCCAACTTGGTCTCACATCACCCTTCTCCTAGTTCCATCTGTTCAGCTACCACACCAGCTTCTTCCAGGTCCTCAAGTGTACCTCGGTCCTCCACTTTTCAAAGTCTTTGCCCTGTGGCTTCTGCCCTAAATGTCAACTGCCTCGCTCTAGTCCAAGGCCATATTTAATGCTCATCTTTTAATTCTCAGTTCAAATTATCTCCTCAGGGGAACTGCATGGCATTCCATGTTTGTTCAAATACTTTTATTATATGTTCAATGTTCTTTTCCTTCTAATACTTATCATAGTTTGTACACCTGTTTGTCTATTTCTCCTACTAGACTGTAAGATCCATGAGGACAGAGACCTAGTTCAGTGCTTGATACATAGTAGTTGTTCAACAAATAGATGCCAGATGACTGGACAAACTGGCATCTCTGTCTCCTCTCTTCTGAGTTCATGTCTATGGCCATTTCTTCTTTGTGTGTTTCCTTCCTTAACTGATATGTCCACAATGCTATTAACTTCTTTGTATAATATACACAGTTTGCAAACATTTCCACCAACATATCATTTGCATTCAATAGCAGTTATAAAACTAATAAAACCTGTTTGATCTGTAAGTTTAAAGTTTTACAGCCACACCTATCATTTTCTTTGTAAAGTTCTTTACTTTCATTCTTAGAAGAGCTTTCTCCATCTTGAGCTCTGACAAATATTCATCTGTTCATTTATGTTTTTTATGTTTATTTATTTTTGAGAGAGAGAAACCAGGGGAGGGACAGATAGAGAGGGAGACAAAGAATCTGAAGCAGACTCCAGGCCCCAGCTGTCAGCACAGAGCCCAATGTGGGGCTTGAATTCATGAACCATGAGATCATAATCTGAGCTGAAGTAAGACACTTAACCAACTGAACCACCCAGGTGCTCCATATTCATTTATGTTTTTATTGTTTAAAACTCTTGAATTTTTTTTGGCTATCTGTGTGGTACCAAAGAGTCTAACTTTATTATTATTATTATTAATTTACTTCAGTCGTTGTAAAATGACTAATCTGTCTTACTATCATTTGCTAAATAACACATCTCTTCCTCACTTTCATCATGTACTAATATCCTCCTGTATATTTTTGAGACTGTTTCTGGATTTTACATCCTGTCTCAATGGTTTATCTATTATGAATAACATATTATTCTAATAGTTGCACCTTATATATTTTATAGGGAAAGTATACTTATCGCTTACTTTTCTAATCATTTCTTGAATATGTTATGTGCATATACTATATGTAGTATATACAAGAATACAGTAAAGCCTTAGTTTGCAAGCATAATTTGTTCCAGAAACATGCTTGTTATCCAAAGCACTCATATATCAAAATGAATTTCAAGAACCATTGGCTCAGCTGTGATCATGTGACATTCAGTGTCACGTACCATCTCTCGTTTATCAAGTTAAAATTTATTAGAAATGTTTGCTCATCTTGTGGAACATTCTCAGAACAAGTTACTTGCAATCCAGGGTTTTACTGTATACACATATATAATACATACACCCATATATAATTTGTTTTTATTAGTTAGCATCACTTTTCAGTTGATTCTCTTGAATCAACTGAGGGTTCTGCATCATTAATTGGAGTATGCATAATTAATGATATTTTGTCTCTTTACCGATAATTGGAAATATTTTTTCTTGGCTTATTGTAATGGCTAGAACTTTCACAACATGTTAAACAATAGGAATAACAGTAGGCATAATGAAAATATTTCTAGTATTAAGTCATGGAGTATAAAGTAGGTTATCGATATAGAAAAGAAAAAAACTTAAGCTAGGAAATAGCTACTGAATACTTAGAGTATGTAACAAAATATGAAAGGGCATAAAATAGTTTCTGACTTTGTGAGGAGGCTTAAAATATAACTGAGGAATATGATTCCCGTTCTAGGTGAAAAATGTAGGTTGTACAGGAAAGTACAGTAGTGAGTACTATAGGGAGTTCAAACAAGAAGACTACAATGGCTATGTGGTTATAACACATTTTTTATAACTCTTCAGTGTATAAAATCAAGTACTTGTGTAAAACAACTGTTATAATTCTTTATCACTACTCAGGAAATAACTAATACCTTGCTAGGTAGAGATTATAGTGAAGTTTTATTAATCAGAGCACCTTGATTTAGGGAAGTATATAGGGGCTGAAATTTATTTTTCTATCACTTAAAAGAGTTCCTAAAAAAGATTTTAGGGTGATATTTAAGTTGTCTCAGAAAATACATTTTATGGCTGTAAGCATTCCAAATCCTCAATGCTAATTGGAAATTATTCTTTTTATACAATAAAGAAGAGTTCCAAAGAAATGAATAATTTCTTGCCCTATGTATTTAAGAATTGAATTGGATATTGCACATACATACTTCATATCACTTACTGTTTATCTTAATTTTAATGGACCAATTTATAGTCAGTTAACATTGATTTAGTAGCTATTATTTTCTGAGTTTAATATAAAAAACTTCAAAGCAGGTTATTAAAGAGTATAAATTCTAATAGGAGAGCCAAGGTACTCATGCTGAGATAAGGATATAATAAAACCATATGATACATTTTAGCAGAATGAATGCATGACTTAGAAATAATTATGATTAAAATTACTAACAATTACACTAAATACTCCCAATCTTACAAGAAGAGCTAAAAATGAATACATTATGTTGTTGTAAAAGTAGGAGATAATTCATGAAATAGGAATCTGTAACAAGAATGCCTGCTTATCATAATGGCCAAACTACTGAATTACATAGGCCAATTATGGCTTGCAGTACTTAAATATGTTTTCAGTTTTATATTCTAAAGAGTTAAAAAAAAAAAAAACCCAACAATCTTAAGAATTGGGATTTGGCCTGCAGAAAGACAGCTTGACAACCTAAGTATTTCTATATGGTGGCAAAATTTTGGGAAGAAATGAGGTTTTCAATACTGAATTCAGAAGGAGTTTCTACTAATGAAGGAGTCATTAGTTTAAGGGAGTTTAATTTGTTGGAAATGATCAATCAAATTTATCCTCTATGATTTTTTTATTACCTGGAACAAAAACACATCCAAAGCACTCCTTTGTTAGAGCCTTCATTACTCACAACATTTTATGTCATCTTACCTACTCATGGAGTTGCTACGTTGCAGTTCCTGTTCAGTAGGTCGAAAGAACTCAGCCATGTTGTCTAGCAGTCTGCTAAAACCTCGGTTTAAACATGTATTCAAAACTGTACTAAAATCTGGACTACACAAAAAAAGGATAGATTGCGTTTTAGATTCTCAGTGGAAAAGGAAATAAATTCAATTAAGTATGTTGTTATCTTTGACAGCCACCAACATTTCTAGTCACAACCTACTTTTTATAGCCTAAAACGCTGTTAAGAATATATCAAGGGGTTAATCTTTAAAAATTAAGCATAAAAAGGAAGTTTATTATTTAGCACAACAAAACGAGAATTTGCATCCATTTTGCCAGATTTTCTTTTATTATTCAGCACTTTGTACAATGTGTTTTCAAGAATTTCAGTAACAGTATTACTTCTCTTCAAGGAACTCCTGAAGAAGAATCATCTTATAGTCACAGATACTGGTTTGCTTCACATATTCTATCATGACATCTCAGAAAATTTTGGCATCATGTACAGGTGAGAAACTGGATACTTAGGGATGAAGAAATTTGTCCAAAGGTATACATAATTAGTAAGTGGGGAGCTAGAATTTGAACCCAGGCCTTTCTGTTTTTAAAGTTCAAGCTCTTTTTGTTATGCTACGTTAGTATCTCACAAAACCTCTTTGATATAAAGAATAATATACATATGCTATTAAAGTTAGAAAATGCCTACTTCAACAGATTAGTTTGATCTTTGAAATGCAGAAATATTAAACCAGACCAGCTCATGGGAGTGGTGGGCTAGGGGCTATCCATCTGGGAATTATCAGCATACAGACAGTAGTTAAAGCCGTGTATGAAATTGCTTAGGGCAGCTGAGGATGAAATAAGAACAAATACCTTGGAAAACGAATGTTTACAAGAAAGACGGACATAGAGGAAACTAGAAGAAATAATCTGAATACAGGGAGAGAAATCAGGAAATGACACTTATGGAAGCCACACGAGAAAAGAATTTCAAGAAAGGCTTAATCAACAGTGTTAATCATCAGAGAAAAGTTAAAAAAGGTGAACATCACAGGTTGATCAGTTTTGGCAAAAGATCACTGATGACCTTTTCTAAAACTTCGTGGAGTGAGGTGGTGAAAACCCGAGTAAGAAAAAATGTGAAAAAAAGAAGAAAAAAGAAAAAACGTGGAGAAGGCGATCGTAGAAAGTCTGAGTTAACCTTTAAATTTGTTGATTTTCATCACATTATGAAAATATCTTAGAAGCAGAGGATATAATTTCCTCAGGAAACAGAACTGGAGAAAGTGGTCTTAAATTATCCTTAGGATAAAAGAAATTTCCAGATTCTCCAGTGATAAAACCACCTCGAAGAGTTAAGTGGCTCCACCGAGGCTGAATAGCTAACAAACAGGAAAGTCCATCTTCAATCTAGGTCTTCCAGTCTCCTAATGCATAGTCTGGTGCTTTCTCCATTGTTAACACCCTAGCTGTGTTCTGGGTGACTTAAAATAGTAATACTCAATTTAGGGAAGATGTGAGATTTTTATCACTCAAAGTTTTAGGAACATTATAGTCTATCCTGAGAAGGCTAGGGGGAGTAACTCCCGAAATTGAGTGTGCGTGTGTGGCGGCGGGCGGGGGGGGGGGGGGGGGAACGTGTACATAGATCAGCACATGTACACATGTGGTACCATGAGGATTAGCTGGAGCTGGCTACCTGCAGCTCACAAGTGCATTTCTCCCCAACTCCCCAAGTCAGTATCAAGTGATTTCAAGTTGGTAGTCAGAACGGCTGCAGCTACAATTTTAGTTTCTGTTCTGTTTTGTTTTTAAATGCTAGTTGTTAAACATTTCCTTACATACTGGGTCTACCAGAATCACCTCTGAAAGCTTTTTTTCAAAATATAAATGCTAACTATCTTCCAGTCCCTCAACTAGTATTTCAGATTCTCTAGCCTAAGGAAGTGGGTGAGGAAGGCATGGGCATCTTGAAACAAATCCATTTTTCTCATTACCTTAATAAAAGAATTAGGAAATCCTACCTAAATGCAGGGGAATAGATTCAAAATGTAATTTTCACAAGATACCATGTTGCATATGTTGTTCAGGAAAAACTAAAAAAACGGTCATAAGTACATTCAAATAGAAACACATGTTTTCTGTTACAAGTAGTATACATACCTTTCCAACATGTCTCTGGTTTCATTGAGTAGTTTAATAGTGGTGACATCTCTAGGAGAAAGCCCACAGGCCTGTGAAATTAAAATGCCATACTTTAGGGTTTCAAATATTAATACAGGTATGATGACAGTAATCATATTAATAAACCTCAAGAGTTCAGAAAATCTACAAGTCTATGTTCTATCAACAATGAAGAAATGTTAAACTAAGAAAAAAAAAACAACTGTAAAAGTTCATGTGTACAGGTAAGTACTATTTAAAACATGACTTAGTATCTTAGTTTTTGTAAATAATGTTGCAATGAACATAGGGGTGCATATTAT
This sequence comes from Neofelis nebulosa, assembly GCF_028018385.1. NCBI lineage: Eukaryota > Metazoa > Chordata > Mammalia > Carnivora > Felidae > Neofelis > Neofelis nebulosa. The sequence continues at coordinate 133,031,992 of NC_080787.1, read as the reverse complement.
CTTTTCAAATTAGTGTTTTTATTTTCTTTGGGTAAATACCCAATAGAATTATTTGCTCATACAATATTTCTACACATACACACAATGGAATATTACACAGCCATAAAAGGACGAGGCTGTGACACCTGAGACAACACAGATGGATCTAGAGGGTATTATGTTAGGTCAAATAAGTCAGACTAAGAAAGACAAATACCATATAATTTCCCTCACATGTGGAATACAAAACAATGAATAAATAAAAAGCACAATCAGACCTTTATAGAGAAAAAACTGACATAAACTGAGACCATATAGGGAACAAACTGATGGTTGCCAGAGGGGAGGGTGGTGAGGGGTTGGGCAAGATGGGTGAAGGTCAGTGTGAGATATAGGCTTCCAGTTACGGAATAAGTAGGTCACGGGAATAAAAAGCACAGCATAAAGAATATAGTCAATGATGCTCCCATAGGGATATATGGGGACAGAAGGTAGTTACACTTCTGGTGAACACAGCATAACGTATAAATTTGTGGAATCTCTATGCTGTACATGTGAAACTAATGTAACATTGTGTGTCAACTGTACTAAAAAAATGAGTCAAAGTAAAATTATACTTTATAAGATCCTTGTTTATCTGGCCCCTCTTGAACACATTTCTAGAATATATTTACAATGAAAACAATTGTCTTTTCAGGTTGCAGAGGCCTGGCATTTTTTTTTTTTCTTTTATTGGTAAAACATTTTATTAAAATGTGTGTCTTTTTTCATCAAGTCTAGTCTAGTCTGGAGCTCTGTGTGCCCTTTTGATCTAAAGTTTCAGGGTTTAATTCAGTGCAGGTAAGATCTGGTCTGTCATTCCTTTCTTCAACTATTCTTTTGAATCTTTTTTTTTTTTTTTTTTTGGCTCCACTGTTGAATTTTAAAATTTGGAAACTGTTTTATCATTCCAGAAAGTTTTTTTTTTTTTTTTTTTTAATTTTTTTTTTCAACGTTTTTTATTTATTTTTGGGACAGAGAGAGACAGAGCATGAACGGGGGAGGGGCAGAGAAAGAGGGAGACACAGAATCAGAAACAGGCTCCAGGCTCCGAGCCATCGGCCCAGAGCCCGACGCGGGGCTCGAACTCACAGACCGCAAGATCGTGACCTGGCTGAAGTCGGACGCTTAACCGACTGCGCCACCCAGGCGCCCCTCCAGAAAGTTTTTTTAATACTCTCATTGCATGTCCTTGAGATTCTAATTTGTAAGTAAGTTTTCTCCTATTTCTTTCATTAATTCTGTTCTATCCATTCTGTTTGTTCAGTTTAGCCTCTATCCTGTAGGTCACAGGGTTCCCTCAAATGGCAGCAACCTTTATTTGGCCTACTCATGAAGGTAGGGTCTCTGAGCACCCGAACAGGTCTAGCTTTGGGGTATCTAGGGGAGGGAAAAACAGCAGGCAAGGAAAACCATGGCAATATTTGTTCTAATGGAGTCTCTAGGTTAAGGCATGGCTTAGGAGCCTCTCTGGTTTGTCAAATAAGATATCCTTCTCTTAACTGTAAAGAATGGGTATAACCCAATTACATATGAAAAAAAAAACCCAATAATTATTAAAAAACGAGATATTATAACCTGCAATCTTTGACATTTTTCTTGTTTGTTTATTTTGCACACAAGCTGGGGAGGGGCAGAGGGAGAAGCAGAGAGAGAAGCCCAAGCAAGCTGCATGCCCAGCGCATATCATGACCTGGGAGGAAAATCAAGAGTCAGATGCTCAAGCGACTGAGTCACCCAGGCACCTCTTTCTTATTCTTCGTCTATGAGTAATTTAAATCACAACTTCCCAGGACACACCAGTGTGCAGCAACACCATAAATGGTAACTGTCAGAGTAGGCCTTCTTTGTTTCTCAGTTGGATGACGAGAACTCCCTTCCGTCTATTTTGATACTGCCATCACTGCTTCATTTTAAAAAGCAGATTGTGTAATTGTGGTAGTGGCCTGATTAAAATGGATCTTTGTCTATAAACTGAAGTACATACAAAGCTCTTCATGATCTTGCCCCAGCTATCAGCTATATCCTCCGTTACTGCATCTCTTATAAATACGGTTTAGCCACATGAACTGAATTTGTCTCCTGTGTTCCCCAAATATAATGAACATATGTGTCTTGTTCATTTTATATATGAATCATCCATCATGGTGTCTATCACACAACTAATACTCAATAAAAATCTGCTGAATATCTAATCTAAAATTATGTTTCTAAGTAGAAATTAGTCATAATTGCTGTTTGTTTTCTAAATTAATGAAGTTTGAAGTAAATGAGATACAGGGCTTTACTTATTTATCTTTTAAAGTTTATTTGTTTATTTTGAGAGAGACAGATAGCGCTAGTAGGGGAAGGGCAGAGAGAGGAGAGAGAATCCCAACTAGGCTCTGTGCCGTCAGCACAGAGCCCCATGCGGGGCTCAAACCCACACAACTGTGAGATCATGACCGGAGCCTAAACTAAGAGGTAAACACTTAACTGACTGAGCCACCCAGGTGCCCCTGAAATACATGGTTTTAAATCAATTACATTTCAAGAGCCTCAGAATTCTAAATTTCAAGGGATAGTACAAAATTTTTAAAAATTCAGAGTAACTGGTTTAGTTCAATGGTTATGAATTAATCACCTGAACTGCTAATGGAGTTTCTTCATCTGGCATCATATAATGGCATAACAAAGATTTGGATCCGTCTTTATTAACCCAAGAAGAAGATTTATGCTGTTCCACGAGATCTCGGATTTCTTTTAGTTTTTGCTCCAAGTCCAAGAGGGACAAAGAATGTTTAAGAGAAACACTAGAAACAGAGAAAAGGGAAATAGGATAAACTGAAGCTATACGCTCTTTTCTTAACAGGTTGCTCTCTGAGATCTAGTCAAACCTGAAAGCGCTGACTGAAATCACTACCATATATTACAAAATCAGCCATCAGTTCAGTGTCATTATCTCAGAGCCACATCAAATCTTGTGGCAGATTTCACAAGAATCTTTAAAGTATCATCACTTTGAATATATTTTAATATGTATTTGATGTTTCAGCCCACTGTAATTATAGATACTGCTGATATAAATGGAAGACAACAGGCTCAGAGGCAGATTTGAAAGTAGGTCTTTTATCTCTGACCCAAATGTTTCTGGTTTGTTTGGAAGTCAATCAATAAACAATGAAACATTAAAACTTTCCCCTTAGTATCAAAAGATTGACACTAACAAAGAAAATGGATTCACAACGCAGTATCCCAGGGCTGTGTCTGTATTAGGTTACAAAGAATTTCACAAACCACCATTTGTCAAATCACCAGCTTCACTAGAACAATTCTAATTTTTCTTTTATTCACCAGAATCAGGAAGTCAGAGAAGCCACAGCAAAATGCCTTACCTTCCTAAAATCTTCTGCACAGCTTGTTTAATGACAGTGATCAATTCTGTCAGGCCTATTAAAAGAAAAACAAACATAAAAGGCTTGTTCACTTTTTGAATTCCTCAAAAACACAAATGAACAAATTAAAATTAGTTTCCAGGTCACAAATAAGAATCTTACCGTCTCCAAGGAGGTGTTGAATACTTGATAAATACTGCTGTTGGACATCTGGGGGAGCAAGAACTGTCTGTACAAAACAGAAATAAGGTTAAATCACCCAATATTACTAGTAAATAAATAATATAAAAGTTTACGATCACATGAAATGTAAGATATGTATTTTAGAGGGGAGCCTGGGTGGTTCAGTCAGTCAAGTGTCTGACTCTTGATGTTGGCTCAGGTCATACTCTCGCTGTCGTGGGATATAGCCCTGCTTTAAGGTCCACTGGGCTGAGTGTGGGGCCTGCTTGGGATTCCATCTTTCCCTCTCTCTCTGCCCCTCTCCCTCCAAAATAAATAAATAAACTGTTTAAAAAAGAAAAAATATATTTTATACAAATTATCAAGATAAGTAATATTCAGTTAAATTTTGAACCTCTTGGGAAAAAGGGCAGTATCTATGAAGGTCTATTAAACTTACAGTGCCATTTTTGCCAACTGCTGCATTATCCAGGTAAATATATCCACCAATTATGTTTAACTGGACTCGCAAAAGAACAACCAGCATACAAGTACTGTATACTGCTACGATACTTCTTGTGAAACCTTCACAGAGAAAAGAAAACCATTTGGTACTATTATGAAAACAAACATGTGTAAAATGACAAACTAACTCTATGGTCATTTTCTCACAACATGACTTTAAAAATAGATTTGTAAATGTTTTAAGGACAAAAATATATCAATTCAAAATATTCATAGTCTATTTCCTTACAACTTGGTTGCTTAACGTAAATTAGATATGATCCCTTAATTGAAACAATAACCAATATATTAAGTGAAAGGTTATATATATATTGTTAGCTTAGAAAGGAGAACAAGGAAGGACTGGGAAACACTAAGAGTTGCAGCCTCAAAGCTCTGAGTGGTCCCGGGAGCTAGCTGAGAGTAAGAGAAGAGGGCTGTGTATGGAAGAACTCCAGACTGCAATGCAGGTAAAGGAGGATGAGCCCATTTAAGGGCTGGAAAAAGGTATAGATGGGGGATACCCAGAAACTAGGCTTCACAGCAGCCTAGGACAGAGTGTTGGAAACAGAGGAAAGAATAAGTTTATTGACTGTTGCCAAGAGGTCTAGAAGGAGGAAAGTGTCCAGTGGATTTAGTAACACAGAAGTTACCGCTGATGCTTGTGAGATCTGTTTGGGTGGAGACACAGAAGTGGGCGCCGGGCTGTAGTGTGTCAAACAATGAGTGGAGGAAAAATGAGTGGGAGTGAAGAAAAGGGAATGCAGAAGTCTTTGGTAGTATATAAGGGGTGGCTGAATAAAGGTCTAATTTATTTTTAAATAGGTAAAGCTTAAGCATGATTCAGTCGAGAAGGATTAGATGAATAGATGGGAAAATGTAAGAATAACTGGTGGCATAAAGTTCTGAGATGTGTGTGTGTGTGTATATATATATATGTATATGTACATATATATATATACACATATATAAGTAGAGGCCCCAGGGCAGCTCTTTGTTTCAAAGTTTCATCACTAATGAAATTTTGCATACAATGTCAAAGTAAAGTTACTATCTGGATGAGAGTAAAAACTTCCCTTAAAACATATGTTTTCACTCTTATATGGATCCTAAGAAACTTAACAGAAGACCATGGGGGGAAGGGAAGGGGGAAAAAAAAGTTAGAGAGGGAGGGAGCCAAACCATAAGAGACTCTTAAAAACTGAGAACTGAGGGTTGGTGGGGGCTGGGGGAGAGGGGAAAGCGGGTGGTGGGCATTGAGGAGGGCATCTGTTAGGATGAGCACTGGGTGTTGTATGGAAACCAGTCTGACAATAAATTTCATATCAAACAAACCGTAATAGTGCATCCACCAGTACCTAATGTAGGCATATGCAGTCTAGGACAGGTTTACATACCATAACGATATCAACAGTAATATTACCACCACCACTAACATTTAGTGAATACTTTCTATGACCAAATATTGATCAACTTGCTTTGGGAGAATTATTTAATACGGGCAACAACTCTGTGGGGTAAACAAGAGTCATCCATGTAATAGAGTATAAATATTTCCTTTGTAAATATATTAATAATGTGCTGTCACATAGAGTAGGTAGACTTACTTATTATCTTTAGATCCTCCCATATTTCTAACTTGTTTGAAGGCCTAAAGAAGTAAATCAGAAAATATGAAAACAGTAATCAGGTAATCTAAAGGAAAACTTAAAACTTCATAGCTTTATATTTAATTATATTTTATTACAGGATAACTACAGGAAACAAACCCCATGAAATATAATAAAAGAACAATTGTAATTCCAGTAACCAAAGATAACAACCATTTCACTAGTATGTTGGTATCTATCCTTCCAGTCTTTATCTTCCTTCTGAGCATATGCATATATGTATTGTGAAGTTATACAGGAAAATCAAGAATAACATTTATTTCTTTCCTTTATTTACCATTTTACAAATAACGAAGCACATCAGTAATTCTTCAAACGTAAATAATGAAGAACTTTTTGTTTTAAAGTATCGTTACTTTAAATATATTAAATATATATTCGATGTTTCAGCCCACTGTAGCTATTATTCTTATTAATGTTCAAATTGCCCATCTTTGACCATTGGGGATACTATCCAAGTTGGTTCCTGAATCCTTCTAACATCACCCTATTAGTCTTTGATAGCTTCCTTGCTTACTGACAAGAAAAGCTGTTCTGGGTTCATCTTGTTCAATTCTTGCTATGGACCTGACATCACCCATTTCTCCAAGAGTCCTGGTTCCTTACAGCAGAGAATGGTAGTCTGTGACTGGAATCTTCGATTAAGGATATTCATTGCTGGGGCACCTGCGTGGCTCAGTTGGTTAAGCATCCAGTTTCGGCTCAGGTCATGATCTCAGGGTTCATGAGTTCAAGCCCGACATCGGGTGAGCTCGAGCCCCACTTCAGATGAGCTTGAGTCCTGCTTCGGGTGAGCTCGAGCCCTGCTTCAGGTTCCGTGCTGACAGTGCAGAACCTGCATGGGATTCTCTGTCTGCCCCCTCTCTCTCAAAAATAAATTTAAAAAATTTAAAAAAAAAAGAAAAGGATATTCATTGTTACTGGAGACATCACTGTTTCTAAGCCTTTCTGGTAGAGTAAGCTAGTAAATATGTATTTATTTGCATGTACATATATTCAAAGAGATAAAATATGTCATGAATTTGTACTGATACTTTTTTTTAAATGTTTATTTATTTTGAGAGAGAGAGCAAGTGTTGTAGGGCAACAGAGAAAGGAGGGGAGAGACAAAGAATCCAAGCAGGCTCTGCACTCATGCAGAGCCTGACGTGGGACTTGAACTCACAAACTGCAAGATCATGACCTAAGCCGAAATCAAGAGGTGGATGTTGGATGCTTAACTGACTGAGCCACCATAATGATACATCCAATTCAAAATTAGGATGACAGGGTTTTTAACTTCATCTCCTTGATCTTACATCTGTATTTTTTTCCCCCACACTAGCAATCAGTGACACCAATGTAATTACCAATTTGCTTCATCCCTCACTCTATGCACAAGAGTCTCAGAATACCAATAGCAACATTGAAGAGTTTTAAGGGTTTGTTCACCTGGCATAATTTCTCTTTGCGGTTAGAACACCAATTACATATTTAGGTGAATTTGATTTATTTTACCATCTCTTTTTTGACATTGCTTTGCAAACACTAAATACAGTTTTATAAATATGTAAAATATCTGCATGGTTCCAAAGTCAAATTCACACAGCAATGTACCTTCAAAGAAGTCTGTTCCTATTCCTCTTTATTCTCCCCCTTCACAGGCAACTGTTAAAAAAATTTAACTTACCATTGTTTTGCTTTAAGTTTATTTATTTTGAGAGAGAGCACATGAGCATGTGCACAAGTGGGGCTGGGGAAGAAAAGAGAAGGACAGAGAGAGAATCCCAAGCAGGCTCCATACTGTCAGCACAGAGCCCAACATGGGGCTCAAACCCATGAACCGTGAGATCATGGCCTGAGCCGAAACCACGAGCTAGATGCTTAACTGACTGAGCCACCCAGGTGCCCCACCGTTGTTTTGCTTTATATAAGCAAATATGCATAAAGATTCCTATC